>NC_034191.2:30321127-30377601 GCF_002021735.2 Oncorhynchus kisutch
GATCAGTTGTGGGTTGTGTTAAGCACTAGTCCAGACCCCATACCAGAGTACGGTCTGTGTTCAGCCCTCAAACCAGCTAGTCCCTGTGTCTCTCTGGCCGGGGGAGCTAGCTAGGCTATCTGCTCTGTTTGCCTTGGAGTGGATGATAAGAACATGAATTTAGGAGAGTAAGAAAGTGTGTTTGTGTGTGTGTGGGAGGGGTCATTTTAATGTTTTTTTTCTTCCATAAACTTTTATGTTTATCTAGGCTTGTGTCTGTGTGTCCAATATCATTCAAAGCCACCCACACACTCTCTGACCACTGCTTTGTTATCTGGAAAAGGGTAAATGGGAGAAAAAAATAAACAGTCTTCAGAAGAAATTGACAAACATATATGGAGGGATGACCAGACAGAAGGACAGCTGTAGCGTGGGTCTGACTGATTGTCAGGGGCATCTGCAGGGCACTGCCTGCCCTGTGGCATGGCATCCATCTTGTTTATTCTGGAAGGTTCTTCTTGTTGCTCTAGGATTGGACTCAAAATGCCCTACCAAATTCACTCATCACATTAGGCCAGTGGTTCTAGTTCTCACCATGGGTATGTGCCTGTGTGTCTTCTCCTCTTAAGCCAGTGGTTCTTGTTCCCACCATGGGACTATGTGATGTACTGTGTGACCCAATAAAGACTTCTGGAATATCTCTGACCCAATTAGTTAACACAACCACTGGCCCAAGTCATGCCAGTTTTGCCACGGCCTGAAACCAGTCAGTCACGACTTACCAGTGGGTCCCTCTCAACCTAGTTACAATTTGGGAAACCGTTGCATTGAAAATATCTACAGTTATGCTACACCAGCTCTATACCCAGTTTTAGCTTTCACGCTGGCAATGTATTCTCAATGTTTCTCCACTGTTTGTGTCATCCACAGGGTGAAAGCAGCCCAAAGTGAGCTGGGGACTCAGATCCTGGCAGACTTCGAAGAGGCCTTCCCCGCTCAGGGGTCAAAGGTGAATATTTTTGTGCTATGAATGCCTTGTGTGTTATCATATGAGCTTCATTAAACAATTGTATATGTATGACTATACATTATATAATGTATATTATAATTGTGTGTGTGTTACCCCAAGGTATTTGGTGTGTGTACTCTATATCCCCAGAGAGCAGGGGGACCCAGTAACGTTCTGAGGGATGCCTGTCTGGTGGCCAACGTCTTGGACCCTCGCATCAAACAGGAGATCATCAAGAAGTTCATCAGACAGCACCTCTCTGAGTACATGGTGCTCTTCCAGGAGAACCAGGACGTGAGTTTCAGTTTATTGTACTGCTAAGCATTAAAGTGGAACTGACAGCGTTTTAGCAACATAATCTTATTCAAATCTGTTCATTAACACCCCCAGGAAGAATACAATTTTCTGACAAGCAAGCACTTAGATATGGTCATTTTCCCATTTTCATAAATTCATAGAATGTTTGGGAATGACGTCCAGTAAGGCACTTGTGAAAATCTCGCCATGCGTTTGGACAATTAATAAACACTGCAGCAAATAATACCTAATAAAAACATCTGTCTTGTCCATGACCGGAGTCTATGCATAGTCAATCAGAGCTACAGTAGGCCTATGTGTTACCAAGCCATTTGCCACATGGGCCTGCCATCATTCACTTTGAACTGGACTGTGTTTACAGGGTGTAGCAACAGCACAGCTTTAGATCATTAGAATGCATTTGCCAAAAGCCACAAAATACACCTGAATGGATTTCTGCAAATATGTAAATATCATGGGAGTCCTCTTACATTAGGGAACTACAGTCTTATTGATCAAAAAAACATGAAAAGGTAGGCTTTCTCAGTTGCCTATGCACATCAACAAGATCAACAACTAACACTAGCCAGAGGGAGAAGAGCAAAAATCTAATGAGGGAACATTAGGTAAACCCTTTCAAACATTTTAGCTAGTTGGCTGTCAAAATTGCACTGATAAGCAATGGGGAACAGTACCCTGCTCATCGTTCTGCAGCTTGCCTGCTAATGCATGCTTTTTCCAACTCACGTTTTGATAACTGATTGGGAACTTGAGAGATCCTTGATGAAAACCTGCTCCAGAGTGCTCGGGACCTTCCAACAGGACAAAGACCCTAAGCACACAGCCAAGACAACGCAGGATTGGCTTTGGGACAAGTCTCTTAATGTCCTTGATTGGCCCAACCAGAGTCGGGACTTGAACCAGATCGAACATCTCTGGAGAGACCTGAAAATAGCTGAGCAGCAACGCTCCCCATCCAACCTGACAGAGCTTGAGAGGATCTGCACAGAAGAATGTGAGAAACTCACCAAATACAGGTGTGCCAAGCTTGTAGCGTCATACCCAAGAAGACTCGAGGCTCTAATCGCTGCCCCCCCCCAAAAAAACAGTTTGCTTTGTCCTTATGGGGTATTGTGTGTAGTTTGAGGGGGGAAATAACTATTTTATAAATGTTAGAATAAGGCTGTAATGTAACAAAAGGTGGAAAAGGTATTGGTCTGAAAACCTTCCGAATGCACTGTCGATGACTCAACTGTTGACTTATTTACAGGACCGCGGGCCTTGTTTGACCTGGGCCCTAGCCTATTAGCCACATAATGACTGACTTGTGGTCATTGCCTTTCCTAGTTTGATTGTATTGACATTCCCAGCCTTAGTTACAGTCGTTCGTTTTTGTTCAAAATATTGAGTCATTGAAATTGTGTGTCCTGAATGGGTGGCGGCAGCAAACCATATACCAGGTCAGCTGTGATTTACGAACTGATAGCAATATTGTTTTGGACTACCAAAACATGTATTGGCGAATTATATTAATCATGCATTGAACTGCATCCACCTATTCTGCCAACAATGCCTCACTGTACATCAGGTTATATTTTACTCAAAATTCCATATCTTTAAAACCTCTTATAAAGTTGGTTTTGAAGCATGAACTTGGAATTTGATCTTTTTCCAGTTACACTTTAATCTAAGGCATCCATTTTGGGCCCACTACACGAGGGTTTTTGGGTAGGTACAAATGGGGATAAGTGACTTTTTTTTTTTTTACATCCCAGTATTTGTTCCTTTGTAGATCATGTGAATCATAATTGAGATGTACATTGACTGATCTTTAATAATGCTAGTGTTGTGACAGTATGCCTGTGGACCCTCCACCTGAAAGTGTGTTTGTCCACTGACCCAGGTAGCTTGGCTGGATAAGATCGACCGGCGCTACGCCTGGATTAAGCGTCAGCTGGTGGACTATGAGGAGAAGTACGGACGCATGTTTCCTGAAGAGTGGTGTATGACCGAACGCATCGCTGTAGAGTTCTGCCACATCACCAGGTACCCACACACACACACACACCCTGTGCTGGAAACTGTTGAGACAGCCAGTGCCTCACTGTCTACACATTCTATCAACTATTGTAATAGTTGTGCTCTATCATCCCCTAATAAAATGTATGAGCTGGAGCACAGAGAATTATTCTGTGTGGAGGTGCTGACTAACGGCAAATAAACTGCAAGCTACTATATACAAATAAATAGTTGCACACACTCTCTATACCTAGAGAGTTTTACCCAATAAGTTACTGGGAGTTATTTATATATATATGTGTGCGACTCTCTTTATTTATTTTGATAGTTCCTCTATCATCCCAACACTATTCAGTAGACAGTAGAGCACTGACCTGCGATCAGTCATTCATGCTGCAATGTGACGTATTGACGACCCTATGTGTATCTGTGTCATCCAGGACAGAGCTGGCCAAAGTAATGCGGACGCGAGCCAAAGAGATTGAGGTCAAGCTGCTTCTGTTTGCCATTCAGAGGACCACCAACTTCGAGGGGCTGCTCGCCAAGCGCTTCTCTGGGTGCACCCTCACCGACGGGCCCGGGGTTAGACACACACACACACACACACACACAGTGCATTCGGAACGTTTTCATACCCTTTGACTTTTTCAAAATGTTGTAACATTACAGCCTTATTCTAAAATGGATTAAATAGTTTTTTTCATCAAACTACACACAATACCCAAAATGACAAAGTAAATACAGCTAATAAATTGCTGTACAGCAATTTTCAGATCTCTCCAGAGATGTTTGATCAGGTTCAAGTCCGGACTCTAGCTGGGCCAATCAAGGACATTCAGAGACTTGTCCTGAAGCCAATCCTGCGTTGTCTTGGCTGTGTGCTTAGGGTTGTTGTCCTGTTGGAAGGTGAACCTTCGCCCAAGTCTGAGGTCCTGAGCGCTCGGGAGCAGGCTTTTATCAAGGATCTCTCTGTACTTTACTCCGTTTATCTTTCCCTCGATCCTGACTAGTCTCCCAGTCCCTGCCACTGAAAAACATCCCCACAGCATGATGCTGCCACCACCATGCTTCACCGTAAGGATGGTGCCAGAGGTGAAGCTTGCCATTCAGACCAAATAGTTCAATCTTGGTTTCATCAGACCAGAGAATCTTGTTTCTCATGGTTTGAGAGTCCTTCAAGGTGCCTTCTGGCAAACTCCAAGCGGGCTTTCATGTGCTTTTTACTGAGGAATGGCTTTCATCTACTCACTCTACCATAAAGGCCTGATTGGTGGAGAACTGCAGAGATGGTTGTCCTTCTGGAAGGTTCTCCCATCTCCTCTGAGGAACTCTGGAGCTCTTTCAGAGTGACAATCAGGGTCTTGGTCACTTCCCTGACCAAAGCCCTTCTCCCCCCATTTGCTCAGTTTGGCCAGGCAGCCAGCTCTAGGAAGAGTCTTGGTGGTTCCAAACTTTACACAATCCTGTCTCGGAGCTCTACGGACAATTCGTTCGACCTCATGGCTTGGTTTTTGCTCTGACATGTACTGTCAACTGTGGGACCTTATATAGACAGGTGTATGCCTTTCTAAATCATGTCCAATCAATTGAATTTAGCACAGGTGGACTCCAATCAAGTTGTAGAAACATCTCAAGGATGATCATTTGAAACAGGATACACCTGAGCTCAATTTTGAGTCTCATAGCAAAGGGTCTGAATACATATGTAAATAAAGTATTTCTGTTTTTAATACATTTGCAAACATTTCTAAACCTGTTTTCACGTTGTCATTAAGGGGTATTGTGTTTAGATTGATGAGGAAAATGTTTTTTTTTAAATCCATTTTAGAATAAGGCTATAGCGTAACAAAGTGGAAAGTCAAGGGGTCCGAATGTGCTGTATATACACACACACACACCCACACACACACCATTGGGCCATCATTGTTGACTGTAGTGTTGTTTTCAGGTGAAAAAGCCTGAGCCACCACTGGAGTCCACCAACCCTTTCCTGGAGGACGAGGTTGGAGATGATGGTTCAGAGATGGAGGAGGATCTGGATAGGGTAAGACATGTTTGAGATGACCCTTTGACCCGGTCTGAACTTCGATCTTGATAGGCATAGGCTGACCTTCTGAGGTTATCATGGTGACTCATGATGGGAATATCTCTTGGAGGATCTCGGTAGGACCTTTTTAAGGGATGACTTTGGAAAAATATACTCATCCCCAAAGAGAAATCATGAGTATTAACTACATTCTACATTGTTGACCATTTTCCGCTCCCCAGCCCAAGAAGCACAAGGCTCCTGACAACCCCTTCCATGGCATAATTTCCAAGTGCTTTGAGCCTCACCTCTATGTCTACATCGAGTCTCAGGACAAGTAAGTTGTGTGTGTGCGCGCTTGGAGATCTGTGTGCCCAGAACGTTTCCCCCCCCCCCCCATTTCACTCTCTTTCGTCCCCTGTTTTTCTTTCTGTCTCTCTGCTGAGGCAGAAATGGTTCCTATTAGCTACATGACCACAGACGCTGAGAAAGATGGATTGAAAAGTGCTGCTGCAGCAGTTCATTCTTTTCTCTCTTTACTCCTTCTCCGCTTTTTCACTCCCACTTTTTCTCCTCTTTGTTTCTCTCTCCCACTCTATTTCTCTCTCTCACACTATTTCCTCTCCCCCCTCCCTCCACCACAGACGTGGGGTCTCTCCAGGAACATGGTTCTGGGGCTTGTCTGTCTCGTGGCGGCCCCTAGTATTGGATATCTGGTGTGTTTAGTGCTGACTGGGCCTTACATGATCTGGCTATGGTTTTCTGTCACAACAGACAGGGCCAGACAATTCTACAACAGAGATTTCCAAAGCAGCTTGTCTCAATGGATACAACAGGAGAGTGAATAGTGACCTGATTGTTCATACAAAGTAGATTTAGTTTTCTGTCCTTGGCTTCATTTTACAGTAACAGTGGCTGGGCAGGGGGTAAAGTACTAGACATTAACAGCCATGTAGACATTGAAATCAAAGGACAGTGAATACAGCTGCAATAGAGGGAGAATCTCCTACCCTGTCTGTCTCTTCCATTTTATCATTACTGATGTCTGTGGCAGGTTGGCATTTGTCATGAATCTTGCTCTGGAAGCAGCTCTGCAGAGTGGTTGCTATCTGGCACAGCCACAAAGCCATAAATATTTGATTTTATACCTAACCACACTGCTAACCCTCAGGCCAAACCTTCAATTGAGAACAAAAAGCTCATTTTTTGTTTTCAGAAATGTTTACGATAGAGACAATTTTGACTTTGCAGCTGGGCCATCTAGTGTAAATCGCTCAGTTCTACCTCCAGGGCAAGATTCATGGCAATAAACGTCAACCTGCGTGTGTGTGCTGGTGTCTAGGGGTCATCACTGAGCTGTGTGTGTTACTATTCTCAGGAACCTGGGGGAGATGATTGACCGTTTTGTGTCAGACTTCCGGGCGCAGGGCCCCCCCAAGGCGGGCACGGAGGACGGGGGAGCAGTGCTGCCCAGCTGTGCTGACCTGTTTGTCTACTATAAGAAGTGCATGGTGCAGTGCTCCCAGCTCAGCACAGGGGAACCTATGATCGCCCTCACCACCATCTTCCAGAAGTACCTCAGAGAGTATGCCTGGAAGATACTGTCTGGAAACCTGCCCAAGTAATTTACCTATATAATGATATGATGATCAGATGTATTTGTGAGGATGTAGGTCTAGTGATTATTTAGTAAGTGCTTTTTATTCATGCTGCTCACATACTGTGTTGGGCCCTAGAACCAGGAATGCAAGTTGCAGTACTTCCAGTATGGATTCCGGAAGGACACTGTGTACTCTGGTTTTCATTCAAACCATTTTCTGGATGGTTTCTGGCTTTGTTAGGAAAATATTCTGACACAGGTGGCACTATGACAACCAGTATAAACTGTGGCCTACTAGGAGCTGGACTTGGACAAATGCTTCTGTCAAAGCAAGATTCAAATTCTTATGGATGATATATGCTGTCATCTGCTTCAATTCCCTTTTGATGAAGGAATCTGCCAAAGTGTGTTAATTCAGAAGAGTGATCCATCATTCTCAGGGGTTTGTTTGATAATTTTACGTGTTTAGTCGTCACTGTGTTTGATCGTCTTTGTTTGTATGTCATGTGGTTCTGGAGGTGTTTACATCGCGGTGAGGCGTAATACTTCATGAGCGAAAACATCTTTGGCTCGATGGCCACATAAGCCCTATTATTCACTGGGGTTGATACACACACACCCACACAGACCTCTTGTGTGGCGTAGTGTATGTATTGTCTTGTGGAGTTTTAATGCTGGCTCTTCTGGGGGGTTGGAGCTGTGTTGTGGTTTTCCCAGAAGTTTTGGTTGTGGCATTTAATAATGAGAGGGAGGCGGTTTAGCCATGGTAACACTGCCCCCCCTGTCTGTCTGTGTGTATGTTTCTGGCTGTGTCCTCAGTTATCCAAAACTTTCTTTGAATAATAACCTATAACTAGGTCCAGGAGTTTCTCCTTGTCAGTTCACACTAGGTCCCAGTGTTTTCCCTTTAGAGCTCATGTGTGCAGACTTCTGTCTTTAATTCATGAGAAAAGGAAGCTAGTTAAAACTATTTAGATGCTTTGTCTCTCTCGGTCTCTGTCTCTCAGGACTAGCAGTAATAGTGGAGGACTGACCATCAAGAGTCTACTGCAGGAGAAGGAGGGTTCGGAGGCTGCTAAGTTCAATGTAGAGGAGCTGTGTCTCATCTGTAGCATCCTCAGTACTGCAGAGTACTGTCTAGCCACCACACAGCAGGTTAGAACACACACACACACACACACACACACACACACACACACTCAAACGGGTCTAGACTTAACGTTAAACCTATTCTGTGTCAGTTGGAGGAGAAGCTGAAGGAGAAGGTGGATAAGACTCTGGTGGAGAGAATCAACCTGACTGGA
This sequence comes from Oncorhynchus kisutch, assembly GCF_002021735.2. Taxonomy (NCBI): domain Eukaryota; kingdom Metazoa; phylum Chordata; class Actinopteri; order Salmoniformes; family Salmonidae; genus Oncorhynchus; species Oncorhynchus kisutch. Next base: position 30,329,362 of record NC_034191.2, read on the forward strand.
GAGATGGACACCTTCAGCAAGTATGCACCAAATCCTAACCTTCACTATAGGGGCAACTTCTGCCAACTCAAAATGAACAACAGTTTAGGAGATTAATTGGATGTGAAGTCCATGACTGTAAACTCTCTCTCTGCGTCAATCAGTGTGATTTCCAACAGTATCCAGTTGCTTGTTCAGGACCTGGACGCTGCCTGTGATCCTGCTCTCACTGCCATGAGCAAGGTGGGACACCCACTGCATTCCTCCCTCCCTCTTCTCATGCTGTCATATTATATTTTCACTTTCAACCATTCTCTCTTGGTCTCCCTCCCTCTAGATGCCATGGCAGAGTGTAGAACATGTAGGTGACCAAAGTCCCTACGTGACGTCAGTCATCATGCACATCAAACAGAACGTCCCCATCATCAGAGGGAACCTGGCCTCCACACGAAAATACTTCACCCAGTTCTGCATCAAGTTCACCAAGTGAGTTACTACCCTCTTCACTGTTCGTCAATATGTGTGACGAAGACTTGGTACTCCCATTGACAAGACAATTGATTTAGAGATTTTAGAAGAAATTGTCAGTGTTCAGAAATGAAAACTGAATTGATATTCTTTCTTGTCTTTTTTTTCCCCCCTCAGCTCTTTTATTCCTAAATTCATCAACCACTTGTTCAGGTGTAAGCCTATCAGCATGGTGGGGGCTGAACAGGTAAACATACTTACCCTTTTATTTAATTAGCCTTTATCTAAGTAGAATTACGCTTACGGTCTCCGTAACAATTCAAACGTTTTAACATTTGTTTGTTTGCTCCTGTAGCTGATCATTCAGCTTAGTTTTCTTCTTCTGCTTTGTTCTTCAGCTCCTCCTGGACACCCACTCCCTGAAGACAGTGTTGTTGGATCTGCCCTCTATAGGGTCTCAGGTGGTCCGCAAGGCCCCAGCCAGCTACACCAAGATAGTCGTGAAGGGGATGACCCGCGCTGAGATGATCCTCAAGGTGAGCCCTGTGACGCTGAGCCCTGTGACACCGAGACGCGATAGTCCGGCATTCCATTGTGACACAGACATGACCACCATCCACAGGGGATGCACAGCCCGACTGCGCACCTCCCCAAAATCCCCAACCAACGCAGCTCTGCATACAAATCCTCTATTCATTTGAATGTGTTAAGTTGGGGAAATTGCATTAAGCCGCACTGAGAATTCAAAAAGTATGAAAGGCAGCAGTCCAATATTGTTGAACACTGCTGTGTGTATAACTACATGTTTTGGACTCTGATAGGCACTTCACACAACCATTCTACGATGTTACACTACAACCATGCTACAATGTTACACTACAACCATGTCACACTACAACCATCCTACAATGTTACACTACAACCATGTTACACTACAACCATGCTACAATGTTACACTACAACCATAGTACAATGTTACACTACAACCATGCTACAATGTTACACTACGACCATGTCACACTACAACCATCCTACAATGTTACACTACAACCATCCTACAATGTTACACTACAACCATGTTACACTACGACCATGTCACACTACAACCATCCTACAATGTTACACTACAACCATGCTACAATGTTACACTACAACCATGCTACAATGTTACACTACAACCATGTCACACTACAACCATCCTACAATGTTACACTACAACCATGTTACACTACAACCATGCTACAATGTTACACTACCACCATGCTACAATGTTACACTACAACCATGCTACAATGTTACACTACAACCATGCTACAATGTTACACTACAACCATGCTACAATGTTACACTACAACCATGCTACAATGTTACACTACAACCATGCTACAATGTTACACTACAACCATGTTACAATGTTACACTACAACCATGCTACAATGTCTATCTTTGACCATGCTACACCGTTTCTGTACAACCACACAACAAAGTTTCACTACAGCCACTTCTACCTAATCCTACCACTTAATTGACCCTAAAACTTAACCTTAACCCACGCCTCAAGGGTAATCCTAACCATTAACCTCTACCCTTTTTAAATACACTGGCTTGGCTAAACATGATTATAACCACTGTTCATTCCTGTGTTTTGGCATTTAACAATAACTAAATACTGGATTTTGTCTAAATGTGTGCTGTTTGACTGCCGAGCCAAGTATGAACATTGTCTGACTTGACCAGATTATCAACGTATGTTTTATTTTAATTGAATAACTGCTTGTCTACAGGTGAATTATTTCTCTTTAACCCCACTAAGGAAAGGGTTTTATGACCAAGTTCCCATTAAGTAGCTGAGGAATAGGAGCTGAGCTGTGCCCCTGTGTTTTAATGAGAGAGATCGGAGAAGAAGGCAGGCTTTAAACACACATGGACGTGCTCATGCACAGTGTGTCAACCTGCTGGAGCCAAGAGAGGTGTGAGTGGTTAGGGAATGCAGGCTTCCACGCGTATACCCACGCAGGCAAACACACACACTTTCGGGAATGCTCACATACGTCAGACACATGTATCCTTGGCTTGTCTCTTCTACAGAGTAAACACAGTCTGTGATTGGTTGACCTTGCCCCAGGGTTGGCCAATATAATGCAGAAAGACAATGGCACGCACCTGTCTTCTCAGCCAAAACCCACCCATCCCTAGAGCCTATCCCCTCACCCTACCCTAGTCCAGTTACCCTGCCCCCAAGGCTTGTGACCCGATCCCAGAGGAAATTTCCCTCACCCCCTTGTCTCCCTCACACACATGAAGGAAGGCAGCCTTGATGTCTGTCTAATGGGCTTAATGGTCTGTTTTATTGGTCAGCCTGGGACCTGCTCTAATGGCCAGGCTGATCTGTCTTAATGATCAGCTTGGGACCTGCTCTAATTCCCAGGCTGATCTGTCTTAATGGTCAGCTTGGGACCTGCTCTAATGGCCAGGCTGATCTGTCTTAATGGTGAGCCTGAGAACTGCTCTAATGGTCAGCCTGGGACCTGCTCTAATCATGCTCTCATTGTTTCAGCCTGTTATAGACCCCTCTCAGTTCCCAGCTGTGCCCTGGACACCATATGTGAATTGATTGCCCCCCATCTATCTTCAGAGTTTGTACTGTTAGGTGACCTAAACTGGGATATGCTTAACACCCCGGCTGTCCTACAATCAAAGCTAGATGCCCTCAATCTCACACAAATTATCAAGGAACCCACCAGGTACAACCCTAAATCTGTAAACAGGAAAAATATTTTCCTGACCAACCTGCCCTCCAAATACACCCCTGCTGTTTTCAATCAGGATCTCAGCGATCACTGCCTCATTGCCTGCATCCGTTATTGGTTTGCGGTCAAACGACCACCCCTCATCACTGTCAAACGCTCCCTAAAACACTTCTGCGAACAGGCCTTTCTAATCGACCTGGCCGGGGTATCCTGGAATGATATTGACCTCATTCCGTCAGTATATGCCAGAGTATATATCAGAGTATGCCTGGTTGTTCTTTAAAAGTAATTTCCTCACCATCTTAAATAAGCATGCCCCGTTCAAAAAATCTAGAACTAAGAACAGATATAGCCCTTGGTTCACTCCAGACCTGACTGCCCTCGACCAGCACAAAAACAACCTGCGGCATACTGCACTAGCATCGAATAGTCCCCGCGATATGCAACTTTTCAGGGAAGTCAGGAACCAATACACACAGCCAGTTAAGAAAGCAAAGGCTAGCTTTTTCAAACAGAAATTTGTATCCTAACTCCAAGAAGTTCGGGGACACTGTAAAGTCCATGTAGAATAAGAGCACCTCCTCCCAGCTGCCCACTGCACCGAGGCTGGGAAACACTGTCACCACCAATTAAATCCAATAAGCATTTCTCTACGGCTGGCCATGCTTTCCTCCTGGCGACCCAAACCCCGACCAACAGCTCAACACCCCCCACAGCTACTTGCCCAAGCCTCCCAGCTTCTCCTTCACCCAAATCCAGATAGCAGATGTTCTGAAAGAGCTGCAAAACCTGGACCCGTACAAATCAGCTGGGCTAGACAATCTGGACCCTGTCTTTCTAAAAATTATCCGACGCCATTGTTGCAACCTAGTACTAGTCTGTTAAACATCTCTTTCATATCGTCCAAGATCCCTAAAGATTGGAAAGCTTCCGGGGTCAACCCCCTCTTCAAAGGGGTGACACTCTAGACCCAAACGGTTAAAGACCTATATCCATCCCTTCTTTGGACATTGTGTTAACAAGCCTCCAAGCAAGCTTCAATGCCATACAACACTCCTTCGGTGGCCTACAACTGCTCTTAAACACTAGTAAATCTATATGCATGCTCTTCAACCAATCGCTGCCCGCACCCGCCCGCCCGACTAGCATCACTACTCTGGACGGTTCTGACTTAGAATATGTGGACAACTACAAATACCTAGGTGTCTGGCTAGACTGTAAACTCTCCTTCCAGACTCATATTATGCATCTCCAATTCAAAATTAAATCTAGAATCGGCTTCCTATTTCGCAACAAAGCCTCCTTCACTCATGCTGCCAAACATACCCTCGTAAAACTGACTATCATACCGATCCTCGACTTCGGCGACGTCATTTACAAAATAGCCTCCAATACCCTACTCAATAAATTGGATGCAGTCTATCACAGTGCTATCCATTTTGTCACCAAAGCCCCATATACCACCCACTACTGCGACCTGTATGCTCTTGTCGGCTGGCCCTCGCTACATATTCGTTGCCAAACCTACTGGCTCCAGATCATCTATAAGTCTTTGCTAGGTAAAGCTCTGCCTTATCTCAGCTCACTGGTCACCATAACACCCACCCGTAGCATGCGCTCCAGCAGGTATATCTCACTGGTCACCCCCAAAGCCAACACCTCCTTTGCCAGTTCTCTGCTGCCAATGACTGGAACGAATTGCAAAAATCGCTGAAGTTGGAGACTTTATCTCCCTCACTAACTTTAAGCATCAGCTATTTGAGTAGCTCACCAATTGCTGCAGCTGTACACAGCCCATCTGTAAATAGCCCATCCAACTACCTACCTCATCCCCATATTGTTTTTATGTACTTTTTTGCTCTTTGCCAGTATTTCTACTTGCACATCATCATCTGCACATCTATCACTCCATTGTTAATTTGCTAAATTGTAATTACTTTGCTAATATGGCCTATTTATTGCCTTACCTCCTTACCTGATTTGCACACACTGTATATAGATTTTTCTATTGTTATTGACTGTACATTTGTTTATCCCATGTGTAGCTCTTTTTTTGTCGCTCTGCTTTGCTTTATCTTGGCCAGGTCACTGTTGTAAATGAGAACTTGTTCTCAACTGGCCTACCTGATTAAATAAAGGTGAAATATAAAACATTTAAAATGCTACATCAGCCATCAGGATGTCATCTAGTCTGACCACAATCGTTAGGACTACTGAAGATACAAGCATAGCCTCGTCTCCCTTTCTGTGTTTTTTGTCAAGATCATGTATCAGATTATTTTATACCAAGGGACTTCTAGTTATCAGATATTCAGGATATGTGGCCCTACATTCAAAACAGTTTAGCGGCCTCTCCTCAGTGTCGACACCTGGGACGTGTATGGATGATTCCACATGTGAAGCACACAAGGCCGTTAGTCCATAGAGGAATGCCTTGAATGTGTTTACATACAGTACAGTGCCAGATAAAAAGTTGGGACACACCTACTCATTCCAGTGTTTTTCTTATTTTTTTACTATTTCTACATTGTAGAATAATAGTGAGGACATCAGAACTATGAAATAACACATATGGATTCATGTAGTAACCAAAAACGTGTTAAACAAATCAAAATATATTTGAGATTCATCATATAGCCACCCTTTGCCTTGATGACTGCTTTGCTCACTCTTGGCATTCTCTCAACCAGCTTCATAAGATAGTCACCTGGTATGCTTTTCTAACCATTTGAATGAGTTCCCACATACAGTGTCTTTGGAAAGTATTACAGCCTTACGTTACAGCCTTATTCTAAAATTGATTAAATAAATAAAAATCCTCAGACATCTATACACAATACCCCATAATTACAATGAAAACAGCTTTTGGACAATTGTAGCACATTTATACAAAATAATAAACCTATACCTTATTTACATAAGTATTTAAACCTTTTTCTATGAGACTTGAAATTGAGCTCAAGTGCATCCTGTTTCCAATGATCATCCTTGAGATGTTTCTACAACTTGATTGGAGTCCACATGTGGTAAATTCAATTTATTGAACATGATTTGGAAAGGCACACACCTGTCTAGTTTTGATGTCTTCACTATTCTACAATGTAGAAAATAGGAAAAATGAAGAAAAACCCTTGAATGGGTAGGGGGCAACTTTTGACTGGTACTGTACATTCCCCTTTGTCTGCCGCCCATTTCTCCTGTGTGTGTGTGTGTGTGTGTGTGTTGTAAGGCCTTGAACCGACATACAAGGCGTATAGAATTGTTTTCTTCGATCTGGTGAGCAGTTCAGCCCTGGAAGTTGTGGTACCTAGGTAGCACATATGTGCCTGTTAGGTAATTGTTTTATGTTGGGCCTGGCAGGGCCTACAGATGCTGAAAGTCTAGAGAAATACATGTTACCATATTTCCTATGTAGTGCACTACTTTTGACCAGAGCCCTAGTCCTTATCAAGCCATACACATAGGTCAGTGTGGGGCCTCAGGCCAGTATGGATGGACTATTCCTGGTCAAATGTTTGTAGGATGTCCATGGGTGATCAAAGCAAAGGTTATGGTGATGATGACTGATAAAGTAGTTTAGGCTGTTTGAGTATAATGGTCTCCCAAGTTTAGATCTGTTCTGGTGAGTCTGTCTGTAGGTTGTGTCTGTCTCTCAGGCTCAGGCAGCCCTCCTTGGCCCATGAGACGTGGCTGTTTTCCACGCTCTCCAGCCCTCTATCCACCAACCCCATCTCTCTCCCCCACCACCAGAGTTCTTTTCTGGGGAGTGGAAATGCTACAACACCCATCCACCCCACCTACTTCTAGCCTGGGTGTTTTTTTTCTTTTTTCGTTCTCACTCACTCTCCCTCCCTTTCGTTTTTACGAGCTAACTACAACAGTCCCTCCCGGCTTTCCCTGGGCCTCCCTCCAGGACAGTTGCTAAGTAAATCACTCAGTCCAGAGGGGAAGGAACCTCAAGAATTCCAGACAATCCAGTGTTCTATGTTCCGTCTCTCGTTGGTTTCGCTCTTTTATACATTCTGGCCCACACCCCTTAGGCACAGAGAGAGGACAAGAGGGGTTGGTGAGTGGCAAATGTTTTGGGTAGAGAAAAGGAGGGGTGGAGGGGGTGCAATTCCCGATTTAAAAAAAAAAATATATATATATATTTATAAAAATTCAATTTGATTTTTTAAATTTAAATGATAATATATATTTTTCTCAGTGTTATCTGTCAACCATGTTTGTCTGCCCGCTCTGTAGCAACCCACTACAATCAGTCTCAATGCTATCTGATCCAGCTTTTGCTATCTCTCTCTTGAAAGCAAAAAATAAATTCAACCTACAGTATTTAACCTTTTTTTTCACTTTTTTTTTTTTTTACTCATCTCTATTGCAATTTGCCCAAACACTCGATCTCTCATTATAGCCCCAAATAATGACCGGTGAGGCTAATTCCCATCCACCATGCGTGGAGTAATTGGTGTGTAAAAAGAAGAGGGGTCAGGTCTCCTAAATATATAGCCTTTCAGTAATATAGCCTAACAGTGCAGTCAGTGTGTGCTTCTATAATGGCACCCTATTCCCTATAAAGTGCACTACTTTTGACCAAATCCCATAGGGCTCTTGTCAAAAGTAGTGCAGTATATAGGGAATAGAATGTAGTTTTGGAAGCAGTCAGTGTTATGTTCGGGCTTTGTTTGCAGCTTTAACCACTTGCACACTGTCTGGTCTGATAGTTGACTGACTCTGGGGCCCGTTTGTTCTTATGGTGCCACAAGCACTTACCGTGCGCACACAGTTTATGAATCTTGGTCGTCTCATCATGGCTCTTGGGAACTGGGGGGGGGGGGTCTAAAAACCCCATGCTGTGCTTCAGTATTGAGATGTGAATGTATGAGCAACACTGATGTCTACTACCCACCCTCTACAGGTGGTCATGGCCCCCCATGAACCCTCCGTGGTGTTTGTGGATAACTACATCAAGCTCCTCGCTGATGGAAACCCAGAGACCTTCCAGAAAACTCTGGATATGAAGGTAAGGGCCACTTTGGTTGGGTTCACTTGTTTTGTCTTTCTCACTGACCTGTTTTCAACAGTTATCGCCTACTTCCTCTGGCTCTGTTGTCTTGTTCTCTCTTGTTTTTTCCTCTTGCAATAACGTGTGTGTGTGTGTGTGTGTGTGTGTGTGTGTGTGTGTGTGTGTGTGTGTGTGTAGGGGTTGAAGCGCAGTGAGCAGAGCAGCATGTTGGAGCTCTTCAGACAGAGGTTACCCACTCCACCCTCAGGGGCCGATGGAGGCCCCTCTCTTTCCTTCAGCACCCCCACCCCCGAGCAGGAGAACTCGCGCATACGCAAACTGGAGAAGCTCATCAAAAAGAGACTATGAGCGTGCACACACTCATCACCATACCACACACAAAAGATTCCAGTAATTAATCTAAAATACTTTTTATTGCTCTGTTCAAGCATAATGGATAATTGCAGGCAGAGTAAAGACATGATTGTCTAATTTTTGTTAGGAGCATTAATGACCCTAATGATTTCAAAGTCAACTGTCGAATTATGAAGAAATGTCCTCAGCTGCAGAGCTGTTGGCACGTATTACTCATTTACTTGTGTATTTCTTTTCTGCTTCTCTTTTTATGACACTAAATACCCAAGCTTTGTAAATGTTAAATGTAGACTATATCATACATACGCTATGCATTTTAACAAAATGTGTTTGCACTTAGACTGAGCTACTAACTAAAAACGGCTTTAGGAGCAATTTGCTGCCGCTTTGGCACCTATCCTCCCAGTCCCAGACTGAGAACAAGGAACTTCAATGCGTTTGAAGCTAACATTAAGATATTCTCCAGTCCTGTGCCTTTGTGTGTTTCTCTTGGTTCCCTGTTCAAGGGGAGGATGCAGTTAGTTAGGAGTTTGTATGTTTCCAGTGTCCCTTCACAATAAGAACACCCTCCAGGTGGATGGACCGCATCCCACCATGCATTGATGTCTCCAGGTTCAGTGGTTAAGCCCCCAGGACAGAGAGGATCTTGGGATTTCCTATCTCTTCAATTAGACACAAGACAGTTTCTTTGATTTTTGAAAATCCCCCATGAAATGAGAGCCAGTCAAAGCCTTTTAACTCTGGCCCTTCGCCAGGAACTGTGTATGCGTGTGAGACATTAAGCATGTTCATTTATTTAAGCTCTATTTCCCCATGTAATTCCTTGCTGAGCGTTTTATAAATGTCAATCTGAAGTGTATGTATGTATGTATATATGTGTGTGTGTGTGTATATATATCTATATAAGTCTGAATCGATTTGATTACAGTGAGGGAGAGTTGCAGTACTTTATAACAGAGGAACTCCTGTTCACTGTTGTATAAGGATGCATTGTACAACATATTGATTTCTGTTTTAAGATTTATTGTCTAAACCTTTTTTTTATTTTTCTGTTTATTCCGGGCCTCTGTTTGACATTGACAGGCCTAGATTACCTGTCAATAATAATGAACATTTACTGACACTCCCATTATGCTTGTTTGGCACTGAGCTGCACTGGGGTCGGAATGCAATCATGGTTACATTAAGACACTGTGTAAGATTGAAATACCGCTAGTTTTCCCAGAAAACATCCCTTTACATCCTCATGCTAGCTAGTAGTCGCCACTGCGCCCTGTTTGGAATGACAGTGTCAGCCAATCAGCTCCTTTATTGTTCAACCATGGTGCTTCACAGTGTGTGTAACCATGATTGTGATCCGACCCCAGTACAGCTCAAGCGTAACGGTAGGGTTGGTATCTTCTGGCAAGTTCTCATTATGATTGACAGGTCATCTAGGCCTGTCAGTGTCAAACAGAGGCCTGGAATAACAACAGAAAAGAAAAACGTTTAGACATATCTTCAACAACAAAAAACATACATTGTAGAAAATGATCATTGTATAACAGTGAACATGAGTTTCTGTTAGACAGTGAACTGAGAAATTAGCACAATGATGCTAGTGGAGAACAATAATATATTATTGAACACAGTTGCTTTTCATACTGTCATTGAGCAAATTATTTCTACTGTGACTTGCTTCGGATAAAGTACTTATTGCATGTAACAGCAAATACTCTGGATCAGTGATCATTTGAGGTGGTTCATTCATATTTGGTGGTGTAGCACAAGATAAGGATGGGGTCTGAAGAATGTGTCTATCGTCAAGTATCTATTCTAAATAATTGTGGTTGAGGCATGAACGATTGTTTTGGGATTTCATCCTTGGAAATCCTTATTCTCCCCAAGATATAAATGTATGTATTAATATATTAATGCTTTTCATGTACACATTCATGCCTTTAGTTAATAAGAAGAAAAACATGTTACTTTATATTGTCAGTAGGGGTAGGCCATCATGGTAAATAATAATTTGTTCTTAACTGACTTGCCTAGTTAAAGGTTACATTTAAAAATAATTTTAAAAAATGGCTACTGTAGTGGCAACTGGTCAAAAACATGAATACTACAAGTTTGCCATCATGTTTTCCTTGTAGGAATGTTGTATCTCACACACACACCGCTCTCTATCCGATTCCATAGATGTAATCATTAGTCCAAACAATTATTTTATATATATTGGACAAATTCAGATAGGTCCCTACCGGTTTCGTTCAGTTCGCTCCCGTTTAAGAAATGTTTTGCAACAGAACCGGCCCAATGAATAGGTCCAATTCAGTTTGAACGTTTACCAGGGTATTTTTTTCAGGGGGTGAGGGCAAAAGGAGTTCCCATGTTTCGTTTGGTTGCATTTCATTTTTCCTCCAATCAGAGGTGAGGGTGCGTTTGAAAGGCGTTACCTTTTTCTCTATTTTACTGCTAACAAAACTATGAAACCTTTTTGACGGGAGAGAAGTTTGAAGACAGGTAGGCGTGGACAATCTTCAGTGCCTTCTCATGTGTTCTTTTATACTTCAGTGCCTTCTCATGTGTTCTTTTATACTTCAGTGCCCTTGACACATAGTTTGATTTCACTATTGTGTTAACTTCAAGGCCAACGATTTATGTTGAATCTCTTTATTTGGAAGGGCAAAAACATATTGGGGAGGAGAAATGTTCATTGACTTATGGAAGATTTAAATAGCATGCAGTACAATTTGTTTAGACCGTAGCCTATTGCGAAGCAAGAGAAGTTGAAGCAAGAACGTGCTTGATCATTGGTAAGTTACCCAACGTGAAGGATCAATTGCATTCAAGGGAAGTCGCTTCTACGAATTGGAAATCAATTCTGCAAACTCGTCGCGCAGTAGGGCTCGTCATTTAATTTTTTGACTTTTTTTTTTAAAAGCAATGGTGGGCAGACTAAACTTGCTGAATGTATGTGACGACGAGCCATTGGACATGAGTTGCAAAGCCGAGCGGGGACTTGACAGCCCGGACTCCGGACTACCCCCCAGCCCCAGTCCGAGCCACTGGCTGCTGACTGATTGCGGGGATAAAGGTGCCATAAGCCCGGTGTCTGAAGAAGAGAGGACAGGGTCATCCTTGGTACGTAGGCTGTCGCACGGTTTACTACAATTGTTACAGTAACTGATAAAATCCCGCTATGAAATTGTAAGACAAAGTTGTTGCATTGTTAAAACATTGTTTCTGAAATAGCCTCTGAATACGTTTCCCTGCATGGCCCATAGTGAATCTGGGTCATGTCAATAGTAAATTGGGTGAGGAGTTTAAGCCAATCACATTTGCCACCTCCACCAAATATGTTCTCCTTATGCGAGTGCTGACTGCTTGCAGGTCCCTATTTTATCAATTGGATCTGTTCCTCAGCTGCACACGTTGTCCTACGGGGAGGGCATAGAACTTGATCCACTACCGTCCAAGGAAATACGGTATGCTGTTTTAAATGACTGCATGTAGGCTATGAATGTTTGTGTGTGGTTTGAAATTGGCTTAGCACTGTGTGCTGCATCTGCCTCGCTATTGGTATAAATACCTTTTTTTTTTAAAAGAAATGTGGTGGACCACAGATCAAATCTTGCATTTAAAAAAAAGTTATTTTACTTCTGTCAGCCTGTGTAGGCCAAGTGTCTATTTCTTGGAGGCTTGCAGTGCTTGAAAACTTGCCGCATTCCAGTTCTAAAACGATATCTAGCTGAACATGCAGTGAAATGACACTTGCCCAAACATTGTCATTCCTAGATACACATCGTCTGTCCACTATGATTCAGAGCGTCACTTTATCCACGACGTGGCCATGCAGCCCAGAGGCCTGGGTCTGGAGAACTGCAGCCAGACGTTCCTGGCTGTCCCTCACAGCACCTGGAGACACTACAAGACCCAGCTAGACCTCCAGCCTCGCCAGCGGGCCCAGCATTTCCAGAGCACCACCATTGTCTACCCCAAGCACGCTCGCACCATCTACACCACAGAGCTGAGCTATGACAGCCGCCGGCTAGCCAGGAGATTCTTGTCGAGCGTGGAGCTGGAGGCTGCTGACCGGAGAAGGCTACCCCATTGAGGTTAGGGGAAGGCTGGGCACGGCCTGAGGGAGAGGGCCCTGTGGGGCCCAACCATCCACCAGGCCGATGCCACACATGGACCCAGGTTACACAGTCTATTAGTTTAGATTGGTACTCAAATGTGGGCTACGATACTTTCCAGTCTCCAGGAGGGCAGAAGATGGAAGCCATATCTCTAGATCTGGAGTATCAAACAAATAGCAGGGACATCTGAGTGAGGCTGCCATCTACCAAAGTGTTGATCCATTAGTAGCTAGTAAAGAGTTCTCTGGTATGTCAAAGTTGGATTCATTTTAACCAAGTGTTGAACTGTGGACTGAGACAGGTGATGGTGTACTGTATACTATCACCATGGAGGAACTTAGAAACCAGATTTGGAAGTGAATGATTGTTAGGGAAATGTAGTCTGGACCATCACTGTCAACATCCTGTGTTTAGGCCTAACCATTGCAGTGGAGCTCATTGAACAATGATCCAACAATATAAGATTCAAGGCAATAGTGGAGTTTCCATCTGATCTTTGTAAGTTTTTACATTTGTAGACATGGGGAGTTGTCAAATTACTGTCTATGACTGGGCTTCAAAATGGCTTGTCAAATCATGGTATTATGGTGTAGTTGTTGCACAATATTACTTACCACAAGCAGAATATATATTCCTGGATAGTGTAACACCGAGCCATGTATAGAGATGTATGATCCTGGTGTAACACCAAACCCCATCTAAGTCTTGCCTAAACCAACATTGTCTACTGTAAGTATGGTCATGGAGCAGAAAGCCACAGCTTTTTTCATATTGTGTGAAAGAGTTGCAAGTTCTGTGTTGAAAGTTGGGACATTTTTCTTCCCACAGACCATTGCAAATTGAAGTTTGTATTAGTTGGTAATGAGTAGCGAGAGATTATCAAATGTGTCATTATTGTTTTCAGTTATAAAGTTTTTGTATTTTCCTAATAGTGAAGTCTTGTTCTTACTAACACCTTATGGACTGTCCATAATCTGCCTATCCTCTTCTGGTTGCTTCCAGAGGTTTAATTTAGTTATGCATTTATTTGATGCTAATAAACTCATTTTGGTAGCGTAATAGATTACTATTAGGCTACCAAACACAGGTAACTTCCCTCAAGGTCCTACAAGGATACACATCTAGAGGACCTGAACTGTCTTGAGATACCCAAAGGGCCTTATTGAAGTAAAATGATTTCGCTTTTAAAGCTCTGTTTTTATAGTGTTTGTTTGAAATAAAGACCAACTGTTTTATATCAGATTTGAGAAGTGTTACAATTATTTGATATGTACTCCAATGCCATAAGCAAATTCAAAATAGTCTTATCAGGATTTTATCTTTTGGTTATCAATTAGGGATATGCCTTTTTTTAAATTGCCACTATTTGAGTAAAGTTGCAATTACAATGTTCCACCATCTCAGATTGACTGCTATGCCATCTGCAGGATAGAGAAGGTACTGCACATAAAACCTATAGATTTATTCATGTGAAAACAGCCCCACCTAGATATTGTGTGTAATGGCACTACTGCTCTCCAAGTGTCCCTTGAACAAGCCCAAATAGTCCATCACCCCCTGCTGTGAGGCCAGGTACCGTTTCCTCCGGTTGGCCTTGTACACCTCTATCCTCTCTGCCTCGGCCACCGGATCCTCCAAAACTCCATCCCACCTCAGGCTCTCCCTGGCTGGGTCGTTCTGGCCAGCCTGGTCCCATGACAGTGGGGCTTGGTGGGTACCAGTGTCTGGCCTTGTCAACGTTTCCTCGTGTTTCATTGCCTCTCGCTGGGATTTATTGTTGCGGAGGCTGGTCAGACTTCTGGCCTTGGTCTTTTTGCTGTTGGAGCTCTTCAGGGTGGGTTTGGACCGTGTGGAGGAGCCTTTGACGACCTGTTGCTGCTCAGTGTTGGTGAGTTTATCTGCTGTGAGTGCAGGCCGGCAAAGTGCAGGTTAATCTTAATTTGATACCAAAGTGTTTTGATTTCACAACTCACTCAACACATTCTCCCCTTGCAGGTCACTTTAGACTCTCCCATTTAGTGCCTTTTTAGCGACGGGGTAGGCAGTGTTTTTTTTCAAAAAATATATGCTATAAGCTATTCATTGTTTATTGAAGGTGCAACATGCAGAAATAACTCAGACATTTCCTTTTTACTTAAATTCTAATAGTTCCCCTAATTTCCGTTTTTGACAAGAAATGCAGTGTTGAAAATCATTGTACCATCTAAACCGCTGTGAAATATTAACCAAAAATATTGTGTTTGAAGCAAAACCGAAAATAAAACGCACAAACGAAACTTCAGAACAGGAAACAGAAATGGTGCACATAAAACATATCTACCGCTTTTTTTTTTTTTTTATCAGGGGGTCAGACTTGCTTTCAATGAGAATGACAGATCTACAACTCACATTTCTATGCGAATTTGTTCGGGTGACCCAAAAAGTTACATATTGCAGCTTTAACAAAAACGATCCATGTTGGGGTTACTATGATAACGTTATGGTAAACCAGTTGTGGGTAGGACTATAGGTCCACACTAGGCATTTAAAACTAGATTTTGTGAGCATCACCAAAACAAACCAACCTGCTGCATCATCGGAGTTTGAAGGCGAGCTCGGTCCTCTTCTCGTCGAACCACTCTTCTTTTTATCTTTTTTGTGCTTTCTCTTTTTTTTTCGCTTGCTGTCATTTGTAAGGCTCACGTTGGTAGACGTCAGAGCATCCTGGCTCCATACCGCCGTATCAACGTTTCTGCTGTGGTTCATTCTCTACCGATGCTTGGGCTAACTCGATACACCATCAAATTATTGATAGTTGATACATTGTGTCAACTGCTTTATATCGAAGGATACATAAGGCCTAAACTTTATACAACGGTTACACCGGCGTGATGAATTGAGAAACGAGAACTTAATCAGATACGTTCAAGGTGTGCACTCCGATCCACTCTTCTCACATGGAACTTCTCCATGGAAACCAAAGGATCACCATTCCCAAATTCTTCGCGTTCGTCCGACCTATTCTAGAATGATTTCTATGAGTTGTACAGTAAAACTCGCGCGTGATACAAAGTATAAAACGAGACCCCATATGACGTGTCTGTGGAGGATCACGTGAGGAACTAGTGTGGCAGCGATTGATTACTGTAGCAACATTTTAACAACACTAGTTACTCACGTGATCTTTCACAGACACGAACCAATGAGACACGATCAAAACTATTCTGATGTCATATGGGGAGTGACTTTACTCTGACAAGTCTGGGCAAAAAATCCATTGTACAGTCGTGGCCAAAAGTTTTGAGAATGACACAAATATGAATTTTCACAAAGTCTGCTGCCTCAGTTTGTATGATGGCAATTTGTATATACATCAAATCAAATCAAATTTATTTGTCACATACACATGGTTAGCAGATGTTAATGCGAGTGTAGCGAAATGCTTGTGCTTCTAGTTCCGACAATGCAGTAATAACGAACAAGTAATCTAACTAACAATTCCCCAAAAAACTACTGTCTTATACACAGTGTAAGGGGATAAAGAATATGTACATAAGGATATATGAATGAGTGATGGTACAGAGCAGCATAGGCAAGATACAGTAGATGATATCGAGTACAGTATATACATATGAGATGAGTATGTAAACCAAGTGGCATAGTTAAAGTGGCTAGTGATACATGTATTACATAAGGATGCAGTCGATGATATAGAGTACAGTATCTACGTATGCATATGAGATGAATAATGTAGGGTAAGTAACATTATATAAGGTAGCATTGTTTAAAGTGGCTAGTGATATATTTACATCATTTCCCATCAATTCCCATGATTAAAGTGGCTGGAGTAGAGTCAGTGGCATTGACAGTGTGTTGGCAGTAGCCACTCAATGTTAGTGGTGGCTGTTTAACAGTCTGATGGCCTTGAGATAGAAGCTGTTTTTCAGTCTCTCGGTCCCAGCTTTGATGCACCTGTACTGACCTCGCCTTCTGGATGACAGCGGGGTGAACAGGCAGTGGCTCGGGTGGTTGATGTCCTTGATGATCTTTATGGCCTTCCTGTAGCATCGGGTGGTGTAGGTGTCCTGGAGGGCAGGTAATTTGCCCCCGGTGATGCGTTGTGCAGACCTCACTACCCTCTGGAGAGCCTTACGGTTGAGGGCGGTGCAGTTGCCATACCAGGCGGTGATACAGCCCGCCAGGATGCTCTCGATTGTGCATCTGTAGAAGTTTGTGAGTGCTTTTGGTGACAAGCCGAATTTCTTCAGCCTCCTGAGGTTGAAGAGGCGCTGCTGCGCCTTCCTCACGATGCTGTCTGTGTGAGTGGACCAATTCAGTTTGTCTGTGATGTGTATGCCGAGGAACTTAACTTGCTACCCTCTCCACTACTGTTCCATCGATGTGGATGGGGGGGTGTTCCCTCTGCTGTTTCCTGAAGTCCACAATCATCTCCTTAGTTTTGTTGACGTTGAGTGTGAGGTTATTTTCCTGACACCACACTCCGAGGGCCCTCACCTCCTCCCTGTAGGCCGTCTCGTCGTTGTTGGTAATCAAGCCTACCACTGTTGTGTCGCCCGCAAACTTGATGATTGAGTTGGAGGCGTGGGTGGCCACGCAGTCGTGGGCGAACAGGGAGTACAGGAGAGGGCTCAGAACGCACCCTTGTGGGGCCCCAGTGTTGAGGATCAGCGGGGAGGAGATGTTGTTGCCTACCCTCACCAACTGGGGGCGGCCCGTCAGGAAGTCCAGTACCCAGTTGCACAGGACGGGGTCGAGACCCAGGGTCTCGAGCTTGATGACGAGCTTGGAGGGTACTATGGTGTTGAATGCCGAGCTGTAGTCGATGAACAGCATTCTCACATAGGTATTCCTCTTGTCCAGATGGGTTAGGGCAGTGTGCAGTGTGGTTGAGATTGCATCGTCTGTGGACCTATTTGGGCGGTAAGCAAATTGGAGTGGGTCAAGGGTGTCAGGTAGGGTGGAGGTGATATGGTCCTTGACTAGTCTCTCAAAGCACTTCATGATGACGGATGTGAGTGCTACGGGGCGGTAGTCGTTTAGCTCAGTTACCTTAGCTTTCTTGGGAACAGGAACAATGGTGGCCCTCTTGAAGCATGTGGGAACAGCAGACTGGTATAGGGATTGGTTGAATATGTCCGTAAACACACCGGCCAGCTGGTCTGCGCATGCTCTGAGGGCGCGGCTGGGGATGCCGTCTGGGCCTGCAGCCTTGCGAGGGTTAACACGTTTAAATGTCTTACTCACTTCGGCTGCAGTGAAGGAGAGACCGCATGTTTTCGTTGCAGGCCGTGTCAGTGGCACTGTATTGTCCTCAAAGCGGGCAAAAAAGTTGTTTAGTCTGCCTGGGAGCAAGACATCCTGGTCCGTGACTGGGCTGGGTTTCTTCCTGTAGTCCGTGATTGACTGTAGACCCTGGCACATGCCTCTTGTGTCTGAGCCGTTGAATTGAGATTCTACTTTGTCTCTGTACTGGCGCTTAGCTTGTTTGATAGCCTTGCGGAGGGAATAGCTGCACTGTTTGTATTCAGTCATGTTACCAGACACCTTGCCCTGATTAAAAGCAGTGGTTCGCGCCTTCAGTTCCACACGAATGCTGCCATCAATCCACGGTTTCTGGTTGGGGAATGTTTTAATCGTTGCTATGGGAACGACATCTTCAACTCACGTTCTAATGAACTCGCACACCGAATCAGCGTATTCGTCAATGTTGTTGGCTGACGCAATACGAAACATCTCCCAGTCCACGTGATGGAAGCAGTCTTGGAGTGTGGAGTCAGCTTGGTCGGACCAGCGTTGGACAGACCTCAGCGTGGGAGCTTCTTGTTTTAGTTTCTGTCTGTAGGCAGGGATCAACAAAATGGAGTCGTGGTCAGCTTTTCCGAAAGGGGGGCGGGGCAGGGCCTTATATGCGTCGCGGAAGTTAGAGTAACAATGATCCAGGGTCTTTCCACCCCTGGTTGCGCAATCGATATGCTGATAAAATTTAGGGAGTCTTGTTTTCAGATTAGCCTTGTTAAAATCCCCAGCTACAATGAATGCAGCCTCCGGATAAATCGTTTCCAGTTTGCAGAGAGTTAAATAAAGTTCGTTCAGAGCCATCGATGTGTCTGCTTGGGGGGGGATATATACGGCTATGATTATAATCGAAGAGAATTCTCTTGGTAGATAATGCGGTCTACATTTGATTGTGAGGAATTCTAAATCAGGTGAACAGAAGGATTTGAGTTCCTGTATGTTTCTTTCATCACACCATGTCACGTTGGCCATAAGGCATACGCCCCCGCCCCTCTTCTTACCAGAAAGATGTTCGTTTCTGTCCGCGCGATGCGTGGAGAAACCCGCTGGCTGCACCGCTTCGGATTGCGTCTCTCCAGTGAGCCACGTTTCCGTGAAGCAGAGAACGTTACAGTCTCTGATGTCCCTCTGGAATGCTACCCTTGCTCGGATTTCATCAACCTTGTTGTCAAGAGACTGGACATTGGCAAGAAGAATGCTAGGGAGTGGTGCACGATGTGCCCGTCTCCGGAGTCTGACCAGAAGACCGCTTCGTTTCCCTCTTTTTCTGAGTCGTTTTTTTGGGTCGCTGCATGGGAACCATCCCGTGGCACTGGTTGTAAGGCAGAACACAGGATCCGCATCGCGAAAAACATATTCTTGGTCGTACTGGTGGTGAGTTGACGCTGATCTTATATTCAGTAGTTCTTCTCGGCTGTATGTGATGAAACCTAAGATGACCTGGGGTACTAGTGTAAGAAATAACACGTAAAAAAACAAAAAACTGCATAGTTTCCTAGGAACGCGAAGCGAGGCGGCCATCTCTGTCGGCGCCGGAATGTTATGAAGAGTGATCAGATGAATTGCAAAGTCTCTCTTTGCCATGCAAATGAACTGAATCTCAAAAAACATGTCCACTGCATTTCAGCCCTATCACAAAAGGACCAGCTGACATCATGTAAGTGATTCTCTTGTTAACACAGATGTGAGTGTTGACGAGGACAAGGCTGGAGATCACTCTGTCATGCTGATTGAGTTTGAATAACAGACTGGAAGTTTCAAAAGGAGGGTGGTGCTTGGAATCATTGTTCTTCCTCTGTCAACCATGGTTACCTGCAAGTGAACACGTGCCGTCATCATTGTTTTGCATAAAAAAGGGCTTCACAGGCAAGGATATTGCTGCCATTAAGATTTCACCTAAATCAACCATTTATCGGATCATCAAGAACTTCAAGGAGAGCGGTTCCATTGTTGTGAAGAAGGCTTCAGGGCACCCAAGAAAGTCCAGCAAGCACCAGGACCGTCTCCTAAAGTTGATTTAGCTGCGGGATCGGGGCACCACCAGTACAGAGCTTGCTCAGGAATGGCAGCAGGCAGGTGTGAGTGCATCTGCACGCACTGTGAGGAGAAGACTTTTGGAGGATGGCCTGGTGTCAAGAAGGGCAGCAAAGAAGTCACTTCTCTCCAAGAAAAACATCAAGGACAGACTGATATTCTGCAAAAGGTACAGGGATTTAACTGCTGAGGACTGGGGTAAAGTCATTTTCTCTGGTGAATCCCCTTTCTGATTGTTTGGGGCATCCGGAAAAAAGCTTGTCCGGAGAAGACAAGGTGAGCACTACCATCAGTCCTGTGAAAATCTAACCCTAAATGTTGTTTAAATGTTTGTTGTTTTTGTTTGTTTTTTGTTGTTTCTCTCAAATCTGTGATCGTGACACACGGCGCTGCATTATTTATGCAGTGCCGTGTGCCCCGTTGACGGGACTGACCCGTTGACGGGAAGCCTTTCCCTAAAGAGTTTAAGCAATCATATGTGCAATAACCAGTAAGAAGGGTCAATTTATTTTTCTAACATTTGCATATAAATATCTGTTCTACATTCCTTCAGAAAGCATTCATACCCCTGGACTTTTTCCATATTTTGTTGTGTTACAGCCTGCACTTTAAAAGTTAAATGGATGAAATTACATTTTTGTGTCACTGATCTATACACAGTACCCAATAATATCAACGTGTAATTATGTTTGTAGAAATGCTTACAAATTAATTAAAATTGAAAAGCTGAGATGTCTTGTGAGAACATTTCATTATTGAGTCAATAAGGCTTCAACCCTTTTGTTATGGCAAGCCTAAATAAGTTCAGGAGTAAACAATTTTGCTTAACAAGTCATATAAGTTGCATGTACTCACTCTGTGTGCAATAATAGTGTTTAACGTGATTTTTAAATGACAACCCTGTCTCTGAAACCCACACTTACAATTATCTGTAAGGTCCCTGAGTCAAGCTTTGAATTTCAAGCACCGAATCAACCACAAAGACCAGAAAGGTTTTCCTATGGTTCGTAAAGAAGGGCACCCATTGGTAGATGGGTGCAGTTACTAATTACACTTTAAATGGTGTAGCCATACACCCAGTCACTACAAATATACAGGTGCCCTTCCTAACTCAGTTGCCAGGAGAGGAACCACTCAGGGATTTTATCATGAGGCCAATGGTGATTTTAAAACAGAGTTTAATGGCTGATAGGAGATAAATGAGGATGGATCAACAACATTGCAGTTACTCCACAATACTGACCTAAATTACAGTGAAAATAAGGAAGCCTGTATAGAATGAAAATATTCCAAAACATGCATCCTGTTTGCAATAAGGCACTCAATTAAAACGGCAAAGAAATGAACTTTTTGTCCCAAATACAAAGTTGGGGTCAAAGCCAACACAACACATCACTGAGTACCACTCTTCATATTTTCAAGTGTGGGGTTGCTGCATCATGTTATGGGTATGCTTGTCATCGGCAAGGACTCTAGGGTGTTTTTTAGGATAAAAATAAACTAAATAGATCTAAGCACAGGCAAAATTCTAGAGGAAAACCTGGTTGTCTGCTTTCCAACAAACTGGGAGACCTTTTCACCTTTGTGGGCCAAATATACACTGGAGTTGCTAACCAAGACAACATTGAATGTTCATGAGTGACCTCAGAGTTTTGACTTAAATTGTCTCGAATATCTATGGCAAGACTTTAAAATGGCTGTCAAGCGATGATCAACAACCAACGTGACAGAGCTTGAAGAAATGTTTTAAAGAATAATGGGCAAATATTGTACAATCCAGGTGTTGAAAATTCTTAGAGACTTAGAGACTCACAGCCATAATCAATGCCAAAGGTGATTCTAACATGTATTGACTCAGGGTTGAATACAAATTAAGATATATTCGATTTTTAATTGTCTATTATTTTGTATTTATTTATTTCTTCTTCCTCTTTGACATTACAAATGTTTTGTGTAGATCGTTGACAAAAAAGACAATTCAATCCATTTTAATCCCACTTTGTAGCACAACAAAATGTGGGAAAAAGTCCAGGGGTGTGAATAATGAGTATACAAAACATTAAGAACCTCTTTCCATGACCGGTGGAAAGACCAGGTGAATCCAGGTGAAATCTATGATCATTTAAGATGTCACTTGTTAAATCCAATTCAATCAGTGTATATGAAAGGGATGAGAGGTTAAAGATATATTTTTTTTGCCTTGAGACAATTGAGATATGGATTGTGTTCATGTGCCATTCAGAGGGTGAATGGGCAAGACAAAAGATTGAAGTGTCTTTGAACAGGGTATGGTAGTAGGTGTCAAGCGCACCGGTTTGTGTCAATAACGGCAACGCTGCTGGGTTTTTCAGGCTCAATAGTTTCACGTGTGTTTTTAATAGAATGGTCCACCAGTCAAAAGATATCCAGCCAACTTGACAAAACTGTGGGATGCTTTGGAGTCAACATGGGCCAGCTTCCCTGTGGAATGCTTTCGACAACTCAATATTAAGGTGTTCCTAATGTTTGGTATACTCAGTGTATGTGTGTTTAGATTCTTCAAAGTAGCCACCCTTTGCCTTAATGACAGCTTTGCGCACTCTTGGCATTCTCTCAACCAGATTCACCCGGAATGCTTTTCCAACAGTCCTGAAGGAGTTCCCACATATGCTGAGCACTTGTTGCCTGCTTTTCCATCTCAATTAGTTTGAGGTTGGGTGATTGTGGAGGCCAGGTCATCTGATGCAGCTCTCCATCACTCTCCTTCTTCGTCAAATATCCCTTACACAGCCTGGAGGTGTATTGGGTCATTGTCCTGTTAAAAAACAAATGATAGTCCCACTAAGCGCAAACCAGATGGGATGGTGTATTGTTGTAGAATGCAGTTGTAGCCATGCTGGTTAAGTGTACCTTGAATTCTAAATAAATCACAGACAGTGTCACCAGCAAAGCACCCTCACATCATCACATTTCCTCCTCCATGCTTCATGGTGGGAAGCACACATGCGGAGATCATCCATTCACCTACACTGCGCCTCACAATGATACATACGGTGGTTGGAATCAAAAATCTCAAATTTGGACTCATCTGACCAAAAGATCGATTTCCATCAGTCCATTGCTCGTGTTTCTTAGCCCAAGCAAGTCTTATCTTCTTATGGGTGTCCTTTATTCTTATTGGCAGACTCAACAGCCTTGGTCTCTCAAATGATTGCCTCACCTGGTTCACCAACTACTTCTCCGATAGAGTTCAGTATGTCAAATCGAAGGGCCTGTTGTCCGGACCTCTGGCAGTCTCTATGGGGGTGCCACAGGGTTCAATTCTCGGGCTGACAATCTTCTCTGTATACATCAATGGTGTCGCTCTCGCTGCTGGTGATGCTCTGATCCACCTCTACGCAGACGACACCATTCTGTATACTTCTGGCCCTTCTTTAGACACTGTGCTAACTAACCTCTAGACAAGCTTCAATGCTATACAACTCTCCTTCCATGGCCTCCAACTGCTCTTAAATGCAAGTACAAC
This sequence comes from Oncorhynchus kisutch, assembly GCF_002021735.2. Lineage (NCBI taxonomy): Eukaryota > Metazoa > Chordata > Actinopteri > Salmoniformes > Salmonidae > Oncorhynchus > Oncorhynchus kisutch. Next base: position 30,352,894 of record NC_034191.2, read on the forward strand.
TAAATGCATGCTCTTCAACCGATCGCTGCCCGCATCTGCCCGCCCGTCCAGCGTCACTATTCTGGACGGTTCTGACTTAGAATATGTGGACAACTACAAATACCTAGGTGTCTGGTTAGACTGTAAACTCTCCTTCCAGACTCTCACATTAAACATGTCCAATCCAAAATTACATCTGGAATTGGCTTCCTATTTCGCAACAAAGCATCCTTCACTCATACTGCCAAACATACCCTCGTAAAACTGACCATCCTACCGATCCTCGAATTTGGCGACATCATTTACAAAATGGCCTCCAACACTCTACTCAACAAATTGGATGCAGTCTATCACAGTGCCATCCATTTTGTCACCAAAGCCCCATATACTACCCACAACTGCGACCTGTATGCTCTCGTTCGCTGGCCCTCGCGTCATACTCGTCGCCAAACCCACTGGCTCCAGGTCATCTACAAGTCTCTGCTAGGTAAAGCCCCTCCTTATCTCAGCTCACTGGTCACCATAGCAGCACCCACGCGTAGCACGCGCTCCAGCAGGTATATCTCACTGGTCACCCCCAAAGCCAATTCTTCCTTTGGCCGCCTCTCCTTCCAGTTCTCTGCTGCCAATGACTGGAACGAACTGCAAAAATCTCTGAAGCTAGAGACTCTTACCTCCCTCACTAGCTTTAAGCACCAGCTGTCACAGCAGCTCACAGATCACTGCACCTGTACATAGCTCATCTGTAAATAGCCCATCCAATCTACCTCAAACCCCATACTGTATTTATTTATGTATCTTGCTCCATAGCATCCCAGTATCTCTACTTGCACATCTTCTGCACATCCTACTATTCCAGTGTTTAATTGCTATATTGTAATTACTTCGCCACCATGGCCTATGTATTGCTTTACTACCTCTCTTACCTCTCTCATTTGCACATGCTGTATATAGATTTTTCTATTGTATGTTTTGTTTATTCCATGTGTAACTCTGTGTTGTTGTATGTGTCGAACTGCTTTGCTTTATCTTGGCCAGGTCACAGTTGCAATTGAGAACTTGTTCTCAACTAGCCTACCTGGTTAAATAAAGGTGAAAAAAAATTGTATTGGTTTCTTTGCAGAAATTAGACCATGAAGGCCTGATTCATGCAGTCTCCTATAAACAGTTAATGTTGAGGTATGTCTCTTACTTGAATTCTGTGAAGCATTTTTGGGGGGGCTGAATCTGAGGTGCAGTTAACTCTAATGAACTTATCCTCTGCAGCACAGGTAACTCTGGGTCTTCCTTTCCTGTGGCAGTCCTCATGAGAGCCAGTTCTCATGAGAGCCTTTGGCACTTGAGGGTTTTTGCGACTGCACTTGAAGAAACTTTAAATTGAATTGATTTCAATTTTCCATATTGACTGACCATAATTAATGTCTTTAAGTAATGATAGACTGTTGTTTCTCTTTGCTTATTTGAGCTCTTCTTGCCATAATATGGACTTGGTTTTTTACCAAATAGGGCTACCTTCTGTATACCAAGCCTACCTTGTCACATCAGAACTGATTGGCTCAAACTCATTAAGAAGAAAATAAATTCCACAAATTAACTTTTAACATGGCACACCTGTTAATTGAAATGCATTCCAGATGACTACCTCATGAAGCTGGGTAAGAGAATGCCAAGAGTGTGTAAAGCTCTCATCAAGGCAAAGGGGGGCTAGCTTGAAGAATCTCAAATATAACATACATTTTTGTTTAACACTTTTTTGGTTACTACATGATTCCATATGTGTTATTTCATAGTTTTTATTTATTTATTTATTTATTTTACCTTTATTTAACCAGGTAGGCAAGTTGAGAACAAGTTCTCATTTACAATTGCGACCTGGCCAAGATAAAGCAAAGCAGTTCGACAGATAAAACGACACAGAGTTACACATGGAGTAAAAACAAACATACAGTCAATAATGCAGTATAAACAAGTCTATATACAATGTGAGCAAATGAGGTGAGAAGGGAGGTAAAGGCAAAAAAAGGCCATGATGGCAAAGTAAATACAATATAGCAAGTAAAATACTGGAATGGTAGTTTTGCAATGGAAGAATGTGCAAAGTAGAAATAAAAAAAATAATGGGGTGCAAAGGAGCAAAATAAATAAATAAATAAAAATTAAATACAGTTGGGAAAGAGGTAGTTGTTTGGGCTAAATTATAGGTGGGCTATGTACAGGTGCAGTAATCTGTGAGCTGCTCTGACAGTTGGTGCTTAAAGCTAGTGAGGGAGATAAGTGTTTCCAGTTTCAGAGATTTTTGTAGTTCGTTCCAGTCATTGGCAGCAGAGAACTGGAAGGAGAGGCGGCCAAAGAAAGAATTGGTCTTGGGGGTGACTAGAGAGATATACCTGCTGGAGCGTGTGCTACAGGTGGGAGATGCTATGGTGACCAGCGAGCTGAGATAAGGGGGGACTTTACCTAGCAGGGTCTTGTAGATGACATGGAGCCAGTGGGTTTGGCGACGAGTATGAAGCGAGGGCCAGCCAACGAGAGCGTACAGGTCGCAATGGTGGGTAGTATATGGGGCTTTGGTGATAAAACGGATTGCACTGTGATAGACTGCATCCAATTTGTTGAGTAGGGTATTGGAGGCTATTTTGTAAATGACATCGCCAAAGTCGAGGATTGGTAGGATGGTCAGTTTTACAAGGGTATGTTTGGCAGCATGAGTGAAGGATGCTTTGTTGCGAAATAGGAAGCCAATTCTAGATTTAACTTTGGATTGGAGATGTTTGATATGGGTCTGGAAGGAGAGTTTACAGTCTAACCAGACACCTAAGTATTTGTAGTTGTCCACGTATTCTAAGTCAGAGCCGTCCAGAGTAGTGATGTTGGACAGGCGGGTAGGTGCAGGTAGCGATCGGTTGAAGAGCATGCATTTAGTTTTACTTGTATTTAAGAGCAATTGGAGGCCACGGAAGGAGAGTTGTATGGCATTGAAGCTTGCCTGGAGGGTTGTTAACACAGTGTCCAAAGAAGGGCCGGAAGTATACAGAATGGTGTCGTCTGCGTAGAGGTGGATCAGGGACTCACCAGCAGCAAGAGCGACCTCATTGATGTATACAGAGAAGAGAGTCGGTCCAAGAATTGAACCCTGTGGCACCCCCATAGAGACTGCCAGAGGTCCGGACAGCAGACCCTCCGACTTGACACACTGAACTCTATCAGAGAAGTAGTTGGTGAACCAGGCGAGGCAATCATTTGAGAAACCAAGGCTGTCGAGTCTGCCGATGAGGATATGGTGATTGACAGAGTCGAAAGCCTTGGCCAGATCAATGAATACGGCTGCACAGTAATGTTTTTTATCGATGGCGGTTAAGATATCGTTTAGGACCTTGAGCGTGGCTGAGGTGCACCCATGACCAGCTCTGAAACCAGATTGCATAGCAGAGAAGGTATGGTGAGATTCGAAATGGTCGGTAATCTGTTTGTTGACTTGGCTTTCGAAGACCTTAGAAAGGCACGGTAGGATAGATATAGGTCTGTAGCAGTTTGGGTCAAGAGTGTCCCCCCCTTTGAAGAGGGGGATGACCGCAGCTGCTTTCCAATCTTTGGGAATCTCAGACGACACGAAAGAGAGGTTGAACAGGCTAGTAATAGGGGTGGCAACAATTTCGGCAGATAATTTTAGAAAGAAAGGGTCCAGATTGTCTAGCCCGGCTGATTTGTAGGGGTCCAGATTTTGCAGCTCTTTCAGAACATCAGCTGAATGGATTTGGGAGAAGGAGAAATGGGGAAGGCTTGGGCGAGTTGCTGTTGGGGGTGCAGTGCTGTTGTCCGGGGTAGGAGTAGCCAGGTGGAAAGCATGGCCAGCCGTAGAAAAATGCTTATTGAAATTCTCAATTATGGTGGATTTATCAGTGGTGACAGTGTTTCCTATCTTCAGTGCAGTGGGCAGCTGGGAGGAGGTGTTCTTATTCTCCATGGACTTTACAGTGTCCCAGAACTTTTTTGAGTTAGTGTTGCAGGAAGCAAATTTCTGCTTGAAAAAGCTAGCCTTGGCTTTTCTAACTGCCTGTGTATAATGATTTCTAGCTTCCCTGAACAGCTGCATATCACGGGGGCTGTTCGATGCTAATGCAGAACGCCATAGGATGTTTTTGTGTTGGTTAAGGGCAGTCAGGTCTGGGGAGAACCAAGGGCTATATCTGTTCCTGGTTCTAAATTTCTTAAATGGGGCATGTTTATTTAAGATGGTTAGGAAGGCATTTAAAAAAAATATCCAGGCATCCTCTACTGACGGGATGAGATCAATATCCTTCCAGGATACCCCGGCCAGGTCGATTAGAAAGGCCTGCTCGCAGAAGTGTTTCAGGGAGCGTTTTACAGTGATGAGTGGAGGTCGTTTGACCGCTGACCCATTACGGATGCAGGCAATGAGGCAGTGATCGCTGAGATCTTGGTTGAAGACAGCAGAGGTGTATTTAGAGGGGAAGTTGGTTAGGATGATATCTATGAGGGTGCCCGTGTTTAAGGTTTTGGGGAGGTACCTGGTAGGTTCATTGATTATTTGTGTGAGATTGAGGGCATCAAGTTTAGATTGTAGGATGGCTGGGGTGTTAAGCATGTTCCAGTTTAGGTCGCCTAGCAGCACGAACTCTGAAGATAGATGGGGGGCAATCAGTTCACATATGGTGTCCAGAGCACAGCTGGGGGCAGAGGGTGGTCTATAGCAGGCGGCAACGGTGAGAGACTTGTTTTTAGAGAGGTGGATTTTTAAAAGTAGAAGTTCAAATTGTTTGGGTACAGACCTGGATAGTAGGACAGAACTCTGCAGGCTATCTTTGCAGTAGATTGCAACACCGCCCCCTTTGGCAGTTCTATCTTGTCTGAAAATGTTGTAGTTTGGAATTAAAACTTCAGAATTTTTGGTGGTCTTCCTAAGCCAGGATTCAGACACAGCTAGAACATCCGGGTTGGCAGAGTGTGCTAAAGCAGTGAATAGAACAAACTTAGGGAGGAGGCTTCTAATGTTAACATGCATGAAACCAAAGCTATTACGGTTACAGAAGTCGTCAAAAGAGAGCGCCTGGGGAATAGGAGTGGAGCTAGGCACTGCAGGGCCTGGATTCACCTCTACATCGCCAGAGGAACATAGGAGGAGTAGAATAAGGGTACGGCTAAAAGCTATGAGAATTGGTCGTCTAGAACGTCTGGAACATAGAGTAAAAGGAGGTTTCTGGGGGCGATAAAATAGCATCAAGGTATAATGTACAGACAAATGTATGGTAGGATGTGAATACAGTGGAGGTAAACCTAGGTATTGAGTGATGAAGAGAGAGATATTGTCTCTAGAAACATCGTTGAAACCAGGAGATGTCATTGCATGTGTGGGTGGTGGAACTAATAGGTTGGATAAGGTATAGTGAGCAGGACTAGAGGCTCTACAGTGAAATAAGCCAATAAACACTAACCAGAACAGAAATGGACAAGACATATTGACATTAAGGATAGGCATGCTTAGTCGAGTGATCAAAAGGGTCCGGTGAGTGGAGAGGTTGGTTGGTGATTTAGACAGCTAGCCAGGGCATCGGTAGCAAGCTAGCATAGGATGGAGGTCTGTTAGCCACCCCTTACGTTCCGTCAGTAGATTAGTGGGGTTCCGTGTGGTAGAGGGGATTAATCCAAATCACACAACAACAACAAAAATAAAAACAATAGATATAGTTATAGAGGACCAAGAAGAAAATATAATAATAATTTTAAAAAAAATTAAAAAAAAAAATTAAAAAAAAAAAAAAAATTTTTTGATGTCTTCACTATTATTTAATGTAGAAAATAGTAAAAATAAAGAAAAACCCTTGAATGAGTAGGTGTCCAAACTTTTGACTGGTACTATATATACTTAATAATGCCTTGTAATGCTTGTTAATGCTTGTAACTTAAGCTGTATTAAGCTCCATTCATTGTACAATGTAAATTAAACATTTGCCTTTGATATAGATAATTCTTAGACCAATTTTTGCTGTTCAATGTCAACTCATTGGCTAATGCTTGCTTGTATATTTCAATTACACTGAACAAAACTATAAAACGCAACCTGCAACAATTTCGAAGATGTTACAGTTCATATGAGGAAATCAGTCAATTTAAATAAAATCATTAGGCCCTAATCTATGGATTTCACCACTGGGAATATAGATATGCATCTGTTTGACACCGATATCGTTTTAAAAGACTCAGCATCGGGTGTGAACACTATTTGCCTCATGCAGCGCAACACAAGTGCCTGAGTTGATCAGGCACTTGATTGTGGCCTGTGGAATGTTGTCCAATTCCCCTTCAGTGGCTGTGCGAAGCTGATGGATTTTGGCGGGAACTGGAACATGCTGTCGTACATGTCAATCCAGAGCATCCCAAACATGCCTAGTGCGTGACATGTCTGGTGAGTATGCAGGTCAAGGAAGAACTGGGCCATTTTCAGCTCCCAGGAATTGTGTTCAGATGCTTGTGACATGGGGCCGTGCATTATCATGCTGAAACATGAGGTGATGGTGGCAGATGAATGGCATGACAATGGGCCTCAGGATCTCGTCACGGTATCTCTGCATTCAAATTGCCGTAGATAAAATGCAATTCTGTTGTCCATAGCTTATGTCTGCCCATACCATAACCCCACCACTACAATGGGGCACTCTGTTCACAATGTTGACATCAGCAAACCGCTCGCCCATACTATGCCATACACGTTGTATGTTATCTGTACACCATTTTAGAGAAATAAGATTTTTGTGCGTATGGAACATTTCTGGGATCTTTTATTTCTTGAAACATGGGACGAACACTTTACATGTTGTGTTTGGTTTTTGTTCAGTATATATTAGAGGTATAGAAGAAAGCACAGAAGTCTTGCAGAAGTCTTGCATGTTGCATGTAGCAACACAAACCCTGTCATTTCTCCCACCTGGGGGTGCTAGTGTGTAAGACATGTTTTAAACTGATCCTTATTATGAATGAAATGTCCCCAAGCAGTCATTTTGTATGCCAGTTTTCATTATTCATAATCTATAAGGCACATATGATTTGGTTGATATATTGCCTGGTTCTGTACTATGCAATTCGCTACTCTTTAAAATCCTGAAAGCAAGTTTCCTAAAATTAATCTTAATATGAATAAATGAATAATTAATAAACTAATAAGGCCTATTTCTCTCTCTGTTATTGTCAGTTAGAACACAGCATTCTGTGCAGAGTTCAGTCCAGGTTAATTTTAGTTGGTCCCAGATCTGTTTTTGTGCATCACAGTGAATTGTTAATTGTACGTCATAAACAGATCTGTGATCAGGCTAGATTCGCCTATCAGTGTATTGTTATTGAATCAGGATTGGGCAGTGGGGTTGGTTGTTTTTTCATTTGGCTGTCAGAGACACGGATTGTGACACATATGGCAGCCTATACCCTATATAGTGCACTACTTTTTACCAGAGCCTTGGGCCCTGGTCAGAAGTAGTACACCATACTGTATAGTGAATAGGGTGCCATTTGGGACAAAGTCCAGGGTACATGGTGCCTGGACTGAATTCTTGCTATCGGCTATGACTCATTAGCGGTCTAACGCATCACACGTCTGGCATCATAAACAGCTACAGCAGAGACTGCATGACTCCTTTGAGACACATAAACAATCTACTCGAGCTCAAACAAAATGCGTAGAAGCTGACGTGTTTAGGAATTGTCCCTGGTATTGAGGACTTTCATCAAATGGTATTAGAGCCTGGGTCTTACTATGACTTGTATAAACTAGTAATATCCCCTCAGGGAGGAATACAGTTATTCTATTCTGTACAAGACCTCCCCTCACTTGCTGCTGGTAAGCTAGTTGTTGCAAGCAAGGTTTTATTCTAGGCTACAGACATGTCTCTGAAATGTGACCAGATGGTGTGTTTACAAAAATACATTTCTCTGTATGGTTACTTTGCCAAAAGCCTTTTCAGGTTTGCTTCATCTCTCAAAAAGGAGAGATTTTTACAGACACAGCTGCCATAGGCCTGAGGGGGGTTAGGTGTCTGTTTTGATTATCTATTAGATGAGAAAGGGCATGCTCTGGTATGAAGACTGTCTGCCATTTGTGAGATATTTTTTACCAAAGCAATCACTGCACGATTTTAGTACAGCATCATAACACTTCCATACAAATAAGAGTACCCCTTTATGTTCATGCTTTACCTCCAGAGAATGACTTTCCCTGTCAATTAAAATACCCTCTTAAATCAGATCAGAATGGACAGGCCCTACCTAGTATGAAGCCATCTATCTGTAAGGTATTTTTACCAAACCAATTGCTGCCTGGAAAATAAATCATGGCATGAGTAGCCTCTATCTCCATCAGAATACATGGCCTCTAGTTTCTCTGATGGACTCCACTTAAGCACTTTGTCTGTAGATTAATGCAATCTGCCAGCTGAAGTCAACAGTTTGATGGGTGTCTGTCTGTCTAGCGCCGGTCCTTTACTATGCCGACAATAAGAACACATTAAACACACAGTACACACACTATCTGTGTGTGTGTGTGTCTGTCTCTCTGTCTGTATCTCACTCATTCACTCAAAATGGAATTGTTAATGCATCCATCCAGCTCTAAGGCAGAAAGCCCTATCGGGCAGTAGTTAAGTGAAGGTCTGCTCTACTCTATGGTCCAATATAACCACCAGAGCAGGTGGAAGGGCAGTGGCTAATGGCCATCTCTGTGAAATGTTTGCTCTGCAGTAAATGGGGTGGTTTTAACTCCCCACTTCCCTTCTCCCTCCCCTCTCCCCCACCCCCCACTTGCCACTGGTCTGACCTGCAGTAAATGCAGTGGTTTAATAACATATATATGTTTTATTGTCACGTACAACAGGTGCAGTGAAATGTGTATGTTTAAAAAAATATATGTTTTAACCTCCCCCTCTTTCTCACCAGGGCAGGGGCCACTAATAAAGTTACTCCAGGCCTAACAACACTCCAGGGGCCACTAATGAAGTTACTCAAGGCCCTAACGACAGTCCCTGCCGCAGCCTGAGATGATGGTGCTTGTTGCTGCAAAGTGCTCCCGCTCGCCCTTCGCCCTCATTCACCAGAGCAAACACCCCTTCTCCTAGCCACTAATGTGCCAATTCTGTCTGGGGCTTCTGGTCACTCTTTCTATTTTTCTCCCTCATTATCTTCTACTCTCTGTCTCACTATCTTTCCCTGTCTGTCTCGCTATACTGTTTTCTCTCTCCTTCTCTCCTCTCTCCCCTTCTCATGCTCTCTGTCCATCGGTCTGATTATAAACCTTGTGAAGAGACATGGTGAGACAGCTGCTTACACTGCAAGTGACAAACAAGCCTATCCATAGATTGGGAATATGGTTTAAACACATTTACTTTGAAATATGCCTATAAAGAGTTAGAGAGAGAGAAAAGGAAAAGGTTTGTGTTCACTATGGAAAGAGGAGTAAAGAGTCAACATTTCTGCTAGCTTCCTCAATGAAAACCAGAGTGTTTTCATTCTGAACGTATCCCGAAAATATTTTGACTAAGTGTACATTTTACACTGACTCGACCTTTCGGGGCCATAGCGTGCCTGTGTGGTTCCTGCGCACCAGCCACCCCTGTCCCAATGACCCCACCCTACCCTGAAACGGATCCCTGTACTGTAAATACAGTAAGCTTTTACATGCTTCCCTTCTCCTCTGTGTCCCTTTAGCAATAACTCCATTTAACAAGGAGAAACTGCTTGACTGGCAACTGAGGAGTAATACAGTAGATCTCAATTAACAACATAAGCTTTATGTTGCTATAAGGAAGTGGGGACCAATAGGAGTTTACAATGCCAGCTGGAACTGGTCCTTTATTGGTCCAACTCTGGGGCTACATCCCAAATACCACCCTATTCCCTTTGTAGTCATTAGGGCTGTGGTCAAAAGTAGTGCACTATAGGGAATAGGATGACATTTGGGACAGGTCCTGGTAAGATCTAATGGAAATATAAATTTGTAACGCAACAATCTCTCATTTTGAAATCGAATCACATTTTATTTGTCACATGCGCCGAATAGAAGCTGTTAAGGAGCCTTTTGGACCTAGACTTGGTGCTCTGGTACCGTTTGCCATGCAGTTGCAGAGAGAACAGTCTATGTCTTGGAGGACTGGAGTCTTTGACCATTTTTGGGCCTTCCTCTGACACGTCTAGGTCGTGGATGGCAGGAAGCTTGGCCCCAGTGATGTACTGGGCTGTATGTACTACCCTATGTAGTGCCTTTCGGTCGGATGCCGAGCTGTTGCCATACCAGGCGGTGATGCAGCCGGTTAGGATGCTCTCGATGGTGCAGTTGTAGAACTTTGCAGTAATATAAGTCTCTTCTCTCTCTATGCATGGTTGTTTTCCTCTAAGGAGGTAAGGCATCGCAGTCCGTCTCATGGAAAATTAGACTGAAAAGCTGGCGAGTAGAACAGGATACTTTTCAGTAGATACCCAGACATAAATTCACCACTTGTCAGCTAATTGGCAATTTAAAGGGCTGTAATGTCTGCAACGTGAAGGAGATGAATGATTTTTGTTATGTAACATTCCCAGAGGACAATATTTTAAAAACAACAAATGTTTAGCCTCATAACCTTTCATGATGTTTTACCTTGGTGACTACTGTAAATCATTTATGAAGGTCTCCTGAGCCATACCACTGGATGTAATAATAGTCATATAAATGTTTGTGGTCGCTATCATTATTATAATCCATAGCCTTAAACTATGACGACAACACCTGCAGCATCTCAAACCGTACAGTAGTTATTTGCAAGCGGACAAGGCTACTGTATGTAAATCTTCCATGTGTTATTCTATGCCCGACCCATTGAATTGTCAGGGGTACCCAGAGCTAATGAACTCCAGGAGTGAGTGACAAGGGTAAGGAAGGTACACCCTCAGCCCAACCCTCTCTCCTCTACTTCTCTTTCTCCTTTTCTTTCCAATTCCCATGGGATACCTAGTGCTGAGCTGAGTGTGAGTGACTAAACTCAAGGCAGGCATCTCTAGCTCGTTCTAGCTCTTTCTATGTGAAGTGGTGAGAGAGGGAGAGAGAATAGATTGTTCCTCGGTTCAAAATCCGACACTGCCAGCCAGCCATGACAGAACCCAAGAACCACAGTATGGGACTGAGTGTGCCAGTGGAGCCAGCTAGATGGTAAAAACATATTTACCCAGCTGCTTGCCTCTGTCTTCTGTCCCTCGCAGGTCCCTCCCTGGCCTCAGCAATCCCTAAAAGCTGGGAACCAATCTTCTGTCCCTCGCAGGTCCCTCCCTGGCCTCAGCAATCCCTAAAGGCTGGGAACCAATCTTCTGTCCCTCGCAGGTCCCTCCCTGGCCTCAGCAATCCCTAAAAGCTGGGAACCAATCTTCTGTCCCTCGCAGGTCCCTCCCTGGTCTCAGCAATCCCTAAAGGCTGGGAACCAATCTTCTGTCCCTCGCAGGTCCCTCCCTGGCCTCAGCAATCCCTAAAGGCTGGGAACCAATCTTCTGTCCCTCGCAGGTCCCTCCCTGGCCTCAGCAATCCCTAAAGGCTGGGAACCAATCTTCTGTCCCTCGCAGGTCCCTCCCTGGCCTCAGCAATCCCTAAAGGCTGGGAACCAATCTTCTGTCCCTCGCAGGTCCCTCCCTGGCCTCAGCAATCCCTAAAGGCTGGGAACCAATCTTCTGTCCCTCGCAGGTCCCTCCCTGGTCTCAGCAATCCCTAAAGGCTGGGAACCAATCTTTGGAACAAATGTGGAGCTGTCTATACCAACTAGGCAACACTTGCGAAATCCCAGGTTGCCCAATTTCATTCTTTCTTGTCTCAAGGGAAAAAAATACATTTCATCCCCTTTAGAGCCCTGGCTGAAATAAAAGTTTTAGGACCAGACAAATTGGGTGAATTAAGGTTTTACTTTGATGTGGCCTATCTCTTTGAGCCTCATGTTTAGCTTGAATTTACAGTCAGCATAAGAAGAAAACATCTGTAGACTACCTGTTTATCTTACTAATGAGGATACACTTATGGTGTATTTTTCAGAACATAGTCAGGATGTATGGGCAATTGCCTCTGGCTAATAGGTCTTTTACAGTCGTCCATTTGCTAGACTCCACAATCAGCTACAATCCATTTAGTCACTACCGCTACAGGTATCTTTTCAGCAGTGCTCATTCACTCATCCATGTGCTGTGGTTGTAGATCTAACATGAAGAGTTGGAGAGATTATAGGACAATTATGTTTAGGACAACGATACACTTTAAATTCCACTAGTACAGTAAATAACATGGAAAGTCTCCTTCCTCTTCTATGATATCATAGTCTTGTCCAATATCTTGTCCTATGTTTGAGTGAAACAGAGGTCAAATCTGAAATGTCTCCCTACCCTATTCCCTAGCACTACAGGGAATAGGCTGACATTTTGGACCCAGCCAGAACCTTGGATGGGCTTTTAGGCTGGCTGCAGTGAGAGAGACTGTCACTCTGCATGGCTGCTTACTGAAGTGGGAAAGGGTAGGGTGTGTGTGTGCGTGTGTTTATTTTATGCCTAAGTAGTTCTCACACCACACCAGTGTGTGGAAAATTACACCCAAACAGCAGTTAGCTGTGTAAAAACTTCTAGTGTTGTTCCCAGCAGTGAACAGGGAACACAGATCTATGAATATGAAGTCGATTGTTATATACAGTGGGGAGAACAAGTATTTGATACACTGCCGATTTTGCAGGTTTTCCTACTTACATAGCACGTAGAGGTCTGTTAATTGTATCATAGGTACACTTGAACTGTGAGAGACGGAATCTAAAACACAAATCCAGAAAATCACATTGTATGATTTTTAAGTAATTAATTTGCATTTTATTGCATGTATTTGATCACTTACCAACCAGTAATAATTCCGGCTCTCACAGACCTGTTAGTTTTTCTTTAAGAATCCCTCCTGTTCTCCACTCATTACCTGTATTAACTGCACCTGTTTGAACTCGTTACCTGTATAAAAGACACCTGTCCACACACTCAATCAAACAGACTCCAACCTCTCCACAATGGCCAAGACCAGTGAGTTGTGTAAGGACATCAGGAATAAAATGGTAGACCTGCACAAGGCTGGGATGGGCTACAGGACAATAGGCAAGCAGCTTGGTGAGAAGGCAACAACTGTTGCCGCAATTATTAGAAAATGGAAGAAGTTCAAGATGACGGTCAATCAACCTCGGTCTGGGGCTCCATGCAAGATCTCACCTCGTGGGCCATCAATGATCACGAGGAAGGTGAGGGATCAGCCCAGAACTACACGGCAGGACCTGGTCAATGACCTGAAGAGAGCTGGGACCACAGTCTCAACGAAACCATTAGTAACACACTATGCCGCCATGGATTAAAATCCTGCAGTGCACGCAAGGTCCCCCTGCTCAAGCCAGCGCATGTCCAGGCCCGTCTGAAGTTTGTCAATGACCATCTGGATGATCCAGACGAGAATGGGGGAAGGTCATGTGGTCTGATGAGACAAAAATATAGCTTTTTGGTCTAAACTCCACTCGCCATGTTTGGGGGAAGAAGAAGGATGAGTACAACCCCAAGAACACCATCCCAACCGTGAAGCATGGAGGTGGAAACATCATTCTTTGGGGATGCTTTTCTGCAAAGGGGACAGGATGACTGCACCGTATTGAGGCGAGGATGGATGGGGCCATGTATCGCGAGATCTTGGCCAACAACCTCCTTCCCTCAGTAAGAGCATTGAAGATGGGTCGTGGCTGGGTCTTCCAGCATGACAATGACCCGAAACACACAGCCAGGGCAACTAAAGAGTGGCTCCGTAAGAAGCATCTCAAGGTCCTGGAGTGGCCTAGCCAGTCTCCAGACCTGAACCCAATAGAAATTCTTTGGAGGGAGCTGAAAGTCCGTATTGCCCAGCTACAGCCCAGAAACCTGAATGATCTGGAGAAGGTTTGTCTGGAGGAGTGGGCCAAAATCCCTGCTGCAGTGTGTGCAAACCTGGTCAAGAACTACAGGAAACATATGATCTCTGTAATTGCAAACAAAGGTTTCCTTACCAAATATTAAGTTCTGCTTTTCTGATGTATCAAATACTTGTGTCATGCAATAAAATGCCAATTAATTACTTAAAAATCATACAATGTGATTTTCTGGATTTTTGTTTTAGATTCCGTCTCTCACAGTTGAAGTGTACCTACCTCTACATGCTTTGTAAGTAGGAAACACTGACGATTTTGCAGGTTATCAAATACTTGTTCTCCTAACTGTAGATGTTCTACAATCGTCATGTACCAAGTGTGTTCTTTTCAGCTGTGGTGTCAACAGGGTGTGTGATATGTTATGGTGGGCCGATTGAGACAGATTCCCTGTCAATCAATAGATGACAGCTTTTGTGGCTATCAATGTCAGGATGATCTCAATCTACTCTGATGGACTTCACTTCAGCTCTCAACAAATCAATAAAGCCTCATTTATCAAACATTGATTTGTTGAAGAGTCAACGACGATGAGGCATACAATCATTATGATTTCTATCTGTGTCTATTCTGTATCTATGATATTTCCCCCATCTCTCTCTACCACACACACACACACACAGAGAGAGAGAGAGAGAGCCTCTTGGTACAGTTTTACTTATTCCCTCAGAGGCTAGAGGGCTGAATTAATTAGCTATTTTTGGAAAGTTGAGCTTGCCAGCCAGGCCATTTAGAACCGTTCACGTGTCATTGGGTGATGGATTGAACAGGATACATATCCTCTGTAATATGGTTGGAACAGAACAGGTCTACCTCTGTGATGACAGTCTCTTCCTCCTGTCTTTTTCCATTTTATTTGTGCTAATTCTGGTGTTCATCACCAAAACACATCACTAAAACAATTGAATTAAGGTCCTCCTGTTTTTTCAGTGTATTTTCCCTGACCATCACCTTTTCCTTGCATATTCACTGACAGATAGAAATTCAATGAAAAACAGCTCTATTACGTTTGGCATTAAACTGGGATTCATCTTTTGTGAATCAGTGCTTTCCCCCTATATGCTATGTGTACACAAATTAATTTGAAAATGATTAGTGACACTATTCCCTTTCTCTTTATTTTGGAAAATTTTATCCATTTTATCTCAGCATCCGGTTTATCTTAATTTCATGCCTATCAAACACAGGTTTGGCTGCTACTAGACTCCAAGAATACAGCTAGGCTTTGACCACAAAAACAACACCCAAAGAGTGTACAACAGTGTTTTTAGTATATTAATTAATGGTAGTGTGTGGATCAAGTAACATGCAGGCTTTGTACAGTTCAATAGTGTAGAGTACTTAAATAAAAATACTTTAAAGTACTACTTAAGTCGTTTTTTGGGGTGTCTGTACTTTACTGTTTATATTTTTGACAACTTTTACTTTTACTTCACTACATTCTTAAAGACAATTATGTACTTTTATCTCCATGCATTTTCCCTGACACCCAAAAGTACTTGTTACATTTTTAATGCTTAGCAGGAAAGGAAAATGTTCCAATCCCGAATGCCTCTGGCGGACTCGCTAAACACATACTTTCACTTTTGATACTTAAGTATATTTTAGCAATTACATTTGATACTTACATATATTGAAAACCAAATACTTTTTTACTTTTACTCTAGAATTTTACTGATTTACTTTTACATGAGTCATTTTCTATTAAGCATGAAGCTTCTCCTTCACGTCTCTATGGATTAAAATGACAATTTTTTACAGTTTCAACTGTTCTGCCTTATTATTATTCGACCATGCTGGTCATTTATGAACATTTGAACATCTTGGCCATGTTCTGTTATCTCCACCCGGCACAGCCAGAAGAGGACTGGCCACCCCACATATGCTCTCTCTAATTCTCTCTTTCTTTCTCTCTCTCGGAGGACCTGAGCCCTAGGACCATGCCCCAGGACTACCTGACATGATGACTCCTTGCTGTCCCCAGTCCACCTGGCCGTGCTGCTGCTCCAGTTTCAACTGTTCTGCCTTATTATTATTCGACCATGCTGGTCATTTATGAACATTTGAACATCTTGGCTATGTTCTGTTATAATCTCCACCCGGCACAGCCAGAAGAGGACTGGCCACCCCACATATGCTCTCTCTAATTCTCTCTTTCTTTCTCTCGGAGGACCTGAGCCCTAGGACCATGCCCCAGGACTACCTGACATGATGACTCCTTGCTGTCCCCAGTCCACCTGACCGTGCTGCTGCTCCAGTTTCAACTGTTCTGCCTTATTATTATACGACCATGCTGGTCATTTATGAAGCCTGGTTCCTCTCTAGGTTTCTTCCTAGGTTTTGGCCTTTCTATGGAGTTTTTCCTAGCCACCGTGCTTCTACACCTGCATTGCTTGCTGTTTGGGGTTTTAGGCTGGGTTTCTGTACAGCACTTTGAGATATCAGCTGATGTACGAAGGGCTATATAAATAAATGTGATTTGATTTTGATTTGATTAAGGTATATTTTCACCAGGAGTCGCTGGTGCGCGATGAGACAAGGATATCCCTACCGGCCAAACCCTCCCTAACCCGGACGATGCTAGGCCAATTGTGCGTCACTCCACGGACCTCCCGGTCACGACAGAGCCTGGGCGCGAACCCAGAGTCTCTGGTGGCACAGCTGGCGCTGCAGTACAGCGCCCTTAACCACTGCGCCACCCTGGAGGCCTTGGTATTTTTACTCAAGTATGACAATACGGTACTTTTTCCACCACTGGTACTATTTATTAGGACTTCAGTGTCAGGACCAACAGACCTGAGATTAAATACTATTTGAAATCTTTCAAATACTTTTTGTATTTGCTTTAGCCTGCCTGGAGTGGCAAAGGGGTGGAGTTTGCACATTTGTGACCACTTTTATTTGTTCCATTGCATCAGGCAAGCTCAATCAAGCCCAGCTAACATATTTGAAATGATTTAAAATCATATTTGAACCCTGGAAGCCAGTATATTTGAATAAAACAGAGTAATAAAATGTGGCCTGGACCTTGTCATTATTCATGACAGTTGTCAAATATCATGACTGTTCTCACTACTTTTAAACGAGAGAGAGGATACATGGGACATTTTTGGGTTTGCGATCCTGACCTGAACCGAGGACTCGCTAGTCCAAATAAGGCTGTATATCTTTCCTTTTCTGTCATCCTCTCACTTTCTCTGTGCCCCTTTCTCCTATCTCTATTTCCTTCTATTTCTTAATTTCTCCCTTTTCTGTCTCTATTTCTCTTCATCTCTCTCTCTCTCCATCCCTCGCCCATCCTTTCCTCCACACTGCCTGTTCTTGTCCTTGGGAGAGTCATATGAACATTGAGAGCGGCTCTATTCCCTATCCATTACACAGTGTGTCTGTTAGCGCTCAGGGTGCTCTGTGCTTGATGTCACAATGGCCACTGTTGCTAAGCTTGAATTTTCAAATCACAAAGATCCTATGAAATGACTTGCCTTTTAATTTAGTATTCAAATGGCTAATTATATGGTTCCAATCACGTACTATCTCTTCTCCACATCATCACAGTGAAAGAGATTGTGGAAAATTGACTAACAGGAACAAAACAACCAGAGGTGCTTTCTGATCTCATCACCATTATTCTTGATGATGCCACTGGCTAGCTGGTTGGCTGGCTCATGTCATTCTCATTATACCCAATGTTCTTTCCTCCAATGTTGCAATTAAAAAACAAACCATAGCATCATCAATTTGGTGCATTCTGAAAAATCACAATTTCGGGTCCTAGCCTTCAATTTCTCAGTATACGTTCAGTAGCTGCGTCTCAGTCTCAGTTGTTTATGTAGCTAGGAACACTGTGAACCAGATAACACGGTGCTCATCAAGATCAGATGTCCATGGAAACCTCACATATACCAGTGAAATGGAATCTGACGCAGCAGGGGATGGTGGTGGGTGACAGGTTGGCATTTACAGGTAGACAAAGGCAGATGGATCCGAAGAGGTGTTGTGCTGATGGTGTACCATGGTGGGCAGCAGGGTTGTTCACAGTGTGTGACTGAGATTATTAAGGATAACTACTGTCTTATTGTGTGTGTATGCATGTTTGGGTATGAATTTGATGAACCATAATGTATAACCCATTATGTAAATGGTGTTGGAGTCATGTTGTCATGGTGGCTGTGTGGCCACTGCTTTAGGAGGGACAGCAGAACAGACAAACACACACACAAACACCTGGGGTGCTCCTCTACAGACCTTTAATTATAGACCTTCTGAGTAGTCCGTCTTTAGGATGACGAGGGAGCAGGGCGGTGGCAGAAAGGCAGAGAGATGATAGATTGGGAATCCCACTGGAAGCCCTGTGCCCTTTGGAGTAGTTCAGTCAACTCTGTGCAGGAACACAGTTGTTATTGTTGTCCTGTCTGGTCTAGGGACTTTATGGGAACTGTATGGACTTGAGATCGGCTGAAACTACACCGGATGACGTGTGGGCTGTGTGTGTTTACATCTTTCCATGGAGTCCACCCTTTATTGTTAAGTTAAACAAACCCCTGAATGAGAGCAGCTGTCTGAATGCATATAGTTCTGTACAGTTCTGTATATTTATGTACCAGGTTCAACTGGGTGCCATATGGTACACCCTCATACTGTAACAGTACTTCCTAGAGGGGAGAATCTGTGTGTGTGTGCATGTGCGTGCTTGTCTGTTTGTGAAATCCCAGGAAGCGGTGTTCACTGAGGCAAGAAGCACAGAACCTCCAGTGCGTCACACACACACTGTGTATAGCCACCGTCAGACAGTCCCCATTCAGACCTCGGATGTTCTGTGAAACCATGTGTGAAAATGCTTAAGACAGGAGACATGATTCCTTTTTCCCATTTTCATTAACCTTAATTTATCCAGGTTATACTCACTGAGATCAAATCTAATTGGCACGAGAGACCTGTATAGACCATAGATAGAGCCAATGAGAAAATATTTTTTACACAGTGGCCAATCTTCACAACAGTTATCTCCTTCATAAAAATGCTTCAGGTTGGACAGGATGTCATTCCATTAACTTTAGGGGCAGTATGGGAAATGGAAAAATGAATAACTTTTTGACCTTATATGCTGGGTGGGTCACCCATTAAATGTGTGTGAATTCCAACAAGATCTCACCGTTTTACCAATTTGTCTTTTGACACCCTGGGTTGACTCCTGCTTAGCATCGTTCTGTTTATTCAAACTTCAAATTTCGAAGTTAAGGTTTTGGATAGGGTTGAAACATTATGGGCTCTATTCAATCAGGTCCTCTTCTCCTAAAGTGACCTCTCCTTGTCCTAAAATGTGAGACTACAGTCACCTCTAACAAGTAGACCTAGATGGTTTAGGAAAATCTCTTCAAGCAGAGAAGGAAATACAGATGTTTAAAACTAGATCAATTTCTCAGTCATGGAGTCTTTTCTCTCTAGTGAAGCATGGCATAGTGACGGATAGAATGAGTGCTTTGACAGAAAAGTGCATTTAGAAGAAACGACTGTCTTGCAGAGAGAGAAGCTATTTCTTTCCACTTTAGCCTCAAGGTTCAGAGGCTCATTCTCTCCATCCAGTTCAAACCAGGTTAAACAGGTTCATCGAAATTAAGTTCATAGCAAAACATCATTATTTACTGAAAAAATAAGTTCCTAGGGAAATGTAAATGTTCAATTATTTTACAGTGGCCATGTTCCTTTGTTGTTCTAGTGGGATGGATGTTATCTAATGCATTGTGTGTCTGCAGAATGGGCTTGTGTGGGTCTATTCTTTTCAAGGGAGAGACTGTTAAGGGCATCGAGGATGAATGCCCTTTTTTCTCTAACTTCCTTCCTGTCATTCACTGTTGTAATTCACTTTATTTTGAGAACACACGAAAGCTCTTGGGGATGGATTTGTCATCACTGTCTAACTGACTGGAGAAAGCAAGACAGGAACAAGGACAGCTCTAGATGCAAGGTTCACATATTGTAGTTTCCACTCAGAAATACACCATATGTGATAGAGGGTCTATAGTGTTGTAACAGGCTTTGTACATACAAACAGTGCATTCAGAAAGTATTCAGAGCCCTTGACTTTTTCCACGTTTTGTTACGTTACAGCCTTATTCTAAAATGGATTCAATAAAACATTTTCCTCAGCAATCTACACACAATACCCCATAATGAATAAACAAAAACAGTTTTTTTGACATTTTTTGCACATTTATAAAACATAAAAGCAGATACCTTACTTACATAAGTATTCAGACCCTTTGCTATGAGACTCGAAATTGAGCTCAGGTGTAGATGTTTCTACAACTTGATGGGAATCCACCTGTGGTAAATTCAATCGATTGGACATGATTTGGAATGGCATACACCTGTCTATGTAAGGTCCCACAGATGACAGTGCATGTCAGAGCAAAAACAAAGCCGGTGGAAGGAATTGTGCGTAGAGCTCCGAGACAGGATTGTGTTGAGGCACAGATCTGGGGAAGGGTACCAAAACATTTCTGCAGCGTTGAAGGTCCTTAAGAACACAGTGGCCTCCATCATTCTTAAATGGAAGAAGTTTGGAACCCCCAGGACTCTTCCTAGAGCTGGCCACCCGGCCAGATTGAGCAGTCGGGAGAGAAGGGCCTTGGTCAGCTCTAGAGTTCCTCTGTGGAGATAGGAGAACCTTCCAGAAGGACAACAGTGTCTGCATCACTCCACCAAACAGGGCTTTATGGTATAGTGTCCAGACGGAAGCCACTCCTCAGTAAAAGGCACATGACAGCCCGCTAGGAGTTTGCCAAAAGGCACCTAAAGACTCTCAGAGCATGAGAAACAAGATTCCCTGGTCTGATGAAACCAAGATCAAACTCTTTGGCCTGAATGCCAAGCGTCACATCTGGACGAAACCTGGCACCATCCCTATGGTGAAGCATGGTGGTGGCAGCATCATGCTGTGGGAATGTTTTTCAGCGGCAGGGACTGGAAGACTAGTCAGGATCGAGGGAAAGATGAACGGAGCAAAGTATAGAGAGATTCTTGATGAAAACCTGCTTCAGAGCGCTCAGGACCTCAGACTGGGGTGAAGGTTCACCTTCCAACGGGACAATGACCCTTAGCACACAGCCAAGACAACGCAGGAGTGGCTTTGGGACAAGTCTCTGAATGAGTGGCATGGCCAGAGCCCTGACTTGAACCCGATCAAACATCTCTGGAGAGATCTGAAAATGGCTGTGCAGCAACACCCCCATCCAACTTGACAGAGCTTGAGAGAATCTGCAGAGAAGAAATACTTGTGTAAATGTGATATTTCAGTTTTTATTTTTTATACATTTGCAAAAATGTCTAAAAGCCTGTTTTTGCTTTGTCCTTATGGGGTATTGTGTGTAGATTTATGAGGAAGAAAAAATGACTTAATCCATTTTAGAATAAGGATGTAACACAACAAAATGTGGAAAAAGTCCAGGGGTCTGACTTCTTTCCGAATGTACAGTCCATAGCATGACTGCCTGACACTTCTTACAACACGTCAGGATCAGCATGTCAGCTGCAACACATCAGGATCATAGGTTCTGTTACTGATCCAGCCTCCATGGAAGAACTAGAGAACCTAGATGATCTCCAAGAGGTCAGAACACAACATATTCTGCAGCGGGACATATAAGCAGCTGTCATTATACCATTCAGTTTAAACTGAAAGATGAGAATCAGGGATTTTGTAAGATATTACCATGCCCTGCCCTGCTCTCATTTACTGGAAGTAATTTATTATGAAGCCAAGAGCAATGACATAAAGCATGTTGGAACAAAAACTTTGGAGCACTTTAAATGTAATTATGGGCAGAAAGACATTCAACTCCATCTTTCATCGAATCAGATGGCTTATTCATCACAAAACCATTTGATGTAGCCAATTATTTTAATGATTACTTAATTGGCAAAGTGGGCGAACTTAGGCAGGAAATGCCAACAACAAACAATGAGCCAATGTACTCAAGATTAAAAAAAGAAAGCATTGTAAGTTAGAATTTTGTAGATGTTAGTGTGGGAGGGGTGGAAAAATGTATTGTTATCGATCAATAGTGACAAATCTGGCATAGACAACTCAGATGGAAAGATACTGAGGATGGTAGTTGACTCTATAGCTACTCCTATCTGTCATACCTTTCATCTGATTCTAGAGGAAATTCTTTGTCCTCAGGCCTGGAGGGAAGCCAAAGTCATTCCTCTACCCAAGAGTGGTATTGTGGCCTTTTCTGGTTCTAACAGCAGACCTATCAGCTTGCTGCCAGCTCTTAGCAAATTGTTGTAAAAATTATGTTTGACCAAATGCAATGCTATTTCTCTGTAACCAAATTAACAACAGACTTTCAGCATGCTTATAGAGAAGGGCACTCAATATGTACTGCACTGACACAAATGACTGATGATTGGTTGAAAGAAAATGATAAGAAGAAGATTGTGGGTGCTGTGCTGTGAGGTTTCAATGCAGCCTTTGATATTATTGACCATAATCTGTTGAGAACTTATGTGTTATGGCTTTTCAACCTCTGCCATGTAGTGGATTCAGAGCTATCCATCTAATAGAACTCCAAGGGTTTTCTTTAATGGAAGTTTCTCTAATGTCAAACATGTAAAGTGTGGTGTACCGCAGGGCAACTCTCTAGGCCCTCTTTTCTATTTTTACCAATGACCTGCCACTGGCATTAAACAAAGCATGAGTGTCCATGTATGCTGTTGATTCAACCATATAATGAAGCTAACGAAGTCACTGAAACCCTTAACACAAAGAGTTGCAGTCTGTGTTGGACTTGTTGGCCAGTAATAAACTGGTCCTGAACATCTCTAAAACTAAGAGCACTGTATTTGGTACAAATCTTTCCTTAAGTTCTAGACTGGTAATGAATGGTGAGTTTTTTGAACAAGTTGAGGAGACTCAATTATTTGTTTGTTACCTTAGAATGCAAACTCTCATGGTCAAAACATTCAATGGTTGTAAAGATGGGGAGAGGTCTGTCCATATTAAAGAGATGCTCTGCTTTTTTGACACCACACTCTACAAAGCATGTCCTGCAGGCTCTAGTTGTATCTTATCTTGATTCATGTCCAGTCATATGGTGAAGGGCTGCAAAGAAAGACCTACACTGAACAGAAATATAAACGCAACATGTAAAGTGTTGGTCCCATGTTTCATGTGCTGAAAAAAAAAGATCCCAGAAATGTTCCTGATCCACAAAAACCTTATTTCTCTAAAATGTTGTGCACAAATTAGTTTACATCCCTTTTAGTGAGCATTCATCCTTTGCCAAGATAATCCATCCACCTGATAGGTGTGGAATATCAAGAAGCTGATTAAACAGCATGATCATTACACAGGTGGACCTTACATGGGGATAATAAAAGGCCACTCTAAAATGTGCAGATTTGTCACATAACACAATCCCACAGATATATCAAGTTTTGAGGGAGTGCGCAATTGGTATGCTGACTGCAGGAATGTCCACCAGAGCTGTTGCCAGATCATTGAATGTTAATTTCTCTTCCATAAGCCGCCTCCAAAGTCATTATAGAGGTCTAACTGACCTCACAAACACAGACCATGTGTAACTACGCCAGCCCAGGACCCCCACATCTGGCTTCTTCACCTGCAGGATCATCTAAGACCAGCCACCCGGAGAGCTGATATAACTGAGGAATATTTCTGTCTGTAATACATTCAATTTTTTGGGAAAAATGTATTCTGACTGCGGCCCTGCCCAGTCATGTGAAATCCATAGATTAGGGTCTAATTTATTTATTTCAATTGATTGATTTCCTTATGTGAACTGTAACTCTGTAAATATTTTGAAATTGTTGCATGTTGCGTTTATATTTTTGCTCAGTATAGTTCAGCTGCACCTTGCCCAGAACAGAGTGGCACGTCTTGCTCTTCCTTGTAATCAGAGGGCTAATATGATTACTAGGCTTGCCAGTCTCTCTGGAGGAAAGTTGAGGAAAGACGGACTTCTTGTTTTTATAAGAAACAATGTGTTGGAAATTTTAAATAGTTTGCATAGTCAACTAATACACACACTTACCCCACCAGACATACCACCAGGGTTTTTCTCACAGGCCCCAGGTCAGGAAACAAATTCAAGGAAACGTATAGTATTATACAGAGCAATGACTGCATGGAACTCTCTTTTTTCACACACTGCAAGTGTGATGTACTTAATGTTTGTAAATGTTGTCTATTGTTTTTGTCTATGTGTGTTTTTGTTTATTGTCAACTCAAATAAAATAAAATATTACAAAAAAGAAAGGGAGAGAGAAGGAGGGAGGGAGAGAGAAGGAGGGAGGGAGAGAGAAGGAGGGAGAGTGGGAGAAGGAGGGAGGGAGAGAGAAGGAGGGAGGGAGAGAGAAGGAGGGAGGGAGAGAGAGAGGAGGGAGGGAGAGAGAAGGAGGGAGGGAGAGAGAAGGAGGGAGGAGAGAGTGGGGGAGGGAGAGGAGGAGGGAGAGTGGGAGAAGGTGGGAGGAGAGAGGGAGAGAAAGAGGGATGGAGGAGGGAGAGGAGAAGGAGGAGGGAGAGAGAAGGAGGGAGGGAGAGAGATAGGAAGGGAGAGTGGAGAAAGGAGGGGAAGGGAGGAGGGGGGAGAGAGGGAGAGAGAAGAGGGGAGGGGAGAGGGAGAGAGAAGGAGGGGGAGGGAGGAGGGAGAAGAGAGGAGGGAGGAGAAGGGAAGAGAGAAGGAGGGAGGGAGAGAGAAGGAGGGAGAGTGGGAGAAGGAGG
>NC_034191.2:30377701-30432701 GCF_002021735.2 Oncorhynchus kisutch
GAGAGAGGGAGAGAGAAGTGGAGAGCGCAGGAAGGGCGGGAGCGAGTGAGAGGAGAAGCGAGGGAGGGAGAGGGAGAGAGGAGAGGAGAGAAGAAGGAGGGAGGGAGAGAGGGATAGAGAAGGAGAGAGAAGTGAGTAGAGGGAGAAGAAGGAGGGAGGGAGGGCGAGAGTGAGGAGAAGGGAGAAGTGAGGGAGAGGAGATAGGAGAGGAGGGAGAGAGGGAGAGAGAAAGTGGGAGAGATGAGGGAGGGAGGGAGAGTGGGAGAGAGTGAGGGAGGGAGAGTGGGAGAGAGTGAGGGAGAGTGGAGAGAGGGAGGGAGATAGTAAACTGAAAGGAGGTCAACAATGCTGTCTGTGTGGGTTGTAGGGAGAGGAGAGTTGAGAACGTTTTGCAGGGCAATGATAGAGTTGGTTACAGCATAAGTACATACAGTACATAAGTACATACAGTACATACAGTATATACAGTACAGGCTAATACAATGCTGTGTGTTGGTTGAGGTAAAGAGGAGTAGAAACCATGATGACGGAGTGTAATATCTGTATTTCACATTCCTCAGTTTCACACCAGAGGATTCCTCTAAAATATTGAAGAGGAGAGTGAAGCTTGTTTTTGACGATAGTGTGTAGAACGCAGAATGCTCTTCCTCTGAGCCCAGTGGAGCATAGCAGGTCTTTAATAGGGGTATTTCAAATATCTGTGTTAAATAAGACAGTAATGTTCAAAAGAACATCACATAAAACACTTCCAAGGAGGCTGTTATTCTTCAAATAAAGACAGAGAAGGCCAAACAGAAAGAAGCAGAGGGGGGTTCTTTTTCTTGTTTTCTTTTGAACTAAAATCTATTGATTTTGTGGGTCTCATGTGAACTGTAGACCTTGTTAAAGACTCAAGGTTGTTACGGAACCCACTCTGCAAAAACTGGTTGAATCAACATTCGATTAGTTTCATTTCAACAAAACAATTTAAAGTGATGATGTTAAATTAACCAACTTTTAACCTAAATCCAGTGACGTGGTGACATGTTTTGTTGAATTCATGCTGCATTCACATTAGTTGACAACTCAATCAAATGTAAATCAAAACTAGACTAGTCAAAATTAAGTCTGTGCCCAGTGGTTAGCTTCGATCACTTTGTTTTGGGGAGCATTTGAGGTTTTTAGCATACTTGAAGAAATCTATTGGCACTGTGAAATGTAATGGCTTACTCCAGCCCTCTATAAAACAAAGCTGTTATTTTCTAAAACCAAATCTCCATCTTGAAAAGTCTGTATTTTCACTCCAATCTATTGCTGATACTGTAAATGAAGAGAAAGTGCAGGGTGTTTGATCAGCCTGCAGTGTGCAGTGTGCAGAGCTGTATCCTAATGAGCTCTAACTCTTTTCATCCTCAGATGAACTGAAGAACACTTTGATCTCTAATCAACATATTAGTCCACATCTCCGACTAACAGATTCCAACTGTGAGTTCCTCTATGCTTAATTGGTAGGTAGAATATGATTTTTGTTTAGATTTTGCACACGTACAATAGTGTACCTTTAATTTGTGTCGGAAAGAGATACTGAGAGTGTCAGAGCGTGTGTGTATGGTTCATTCCTGCCAGTCCTTATCTCTGCAACCTGCTTGTTAATACTCTGTTTCACACAGACACTTGGCAATTACTCACTGCATGTGCAGAACACCCCTGCTGGGGTAGCACAAAGACCTGCCTCATCCCATCCCACCCCCAACCACAACCCTATCTACAGCCAGTGAGCCTGGAAAGCAAGCTGTTGGGCCTTTCATGTTCAACTTGTCATGTGCTATTTGCCTCTCTGCAGTGTACATATGTACAGATAACTGTCAAAATAAAGGAAACACCAACATAAAGTGTCTTAATTGGGCATTGGGGCACCACGAGCCGCCTGAACAGCTTCAATGCACCTTGGTATAGGTTCTACATGTGTCAGGGAACTCTTTTGGAGGGATGCGACACCATTCTTAATTTGATAACAATATTGGTGCTGAAAATTGTCCATCTCCGCAGGCAATACAGATGACTTTTGTGATTTACATAAATTCTCTGAAAACATATGGTTATATTAGCAGTACTGCACTTTTCAAGTTGCCTACTTTTGGTCAGCTAATGGCCTAACCACCGATCAAGCAACATTATGGACTAAAGGTTAAAATCCTGTTGCTGCAGGATTATTTTGCTGTGACAATATGTACAGTCTAAAGTGTGTGTGTGTGTCTCTCTGTTGGAGAAAGAGTGCTTTGGGTGCATGAGAATCAAAGTGCATCGCGGGAGTTTAGAGCATTGTCCGCTCTGGAACCTTCTTGGGCCCTCAGCACTGAGAGACCTGCTTCTCAGAGGTCATCATAGAAAGGAATCATATAAATAGAATAAGCAGAACCAAAAACAGGTTCTCAAGTCACTTTGGATAGACCAAATGTATTTAGCTAAACCGTGATCTGACTGGCTAATCTATCTCCTCTGATTTCGGTTATAGCTTTCAGCCCCCACTCCCCCTTTCCACCCACTCACCCATCTCTCTCTCTCGGTCTCTCCAGGGTCGCTCCGTCACTGTCACCTCACAGCGTCATAGTTTTATCCCCATGGCCTCTCTTTCAGGAGCATAGGGCCACAAGGCCATGTTCTGTTTACCATACTTTCAACACACACACAAAGCACCCAGACAGGGCATGAACACTATGCCCTCAATGGTGACCCGCTTAGCTACATTGTCTGTAAGTGAGTGGTCAACCGAGAGGAACGTACACAAAGAGGGTGTGTGCGTGTGCGTGTGTCCGTGCATGTGTGTGCGAGCGTGCATGTGTGTGTGCGTGCGTCCATGTGAAATTAAGCAGTTCGGCTAGCTTCATGCACTGATATAGGGAAGGTTTGTCATTTGAGGATATAGTTCAGTCAAAGATTTGTATCTGCGGTTCAGTATTGGGGTAGGGAAATCTAAACCCTAGAGTGGTAGAATAAAGAGCTAATATTTGCTATTATATTCATAGTGTTTTCAATTAGCTCTACCACTCCTCAGGCTCAACCATCACTCTGGTGAGGATGATCTCTCCCTTGGGACCAAGAGGGTACATGGAGTACATGGAGGTAGAGTTATAATTAGCTAATGAAGACTCAATGTATATATGTGTGTGTGTGTGTGTGTGTGTGTGTGTGTGTGTGTGTGTGTGTGTGTGTGTGTGTGTGTGTGTGTGTGTGTGTGTGTGTGTGTGTGTGTGTGTGTGTGCTCACACACCCAGGGGAATGGGAGCTAAGGTAGCGTAGCCAAACAAAGTATAGTCATCATATTCTTTCAATTAACTTTAGGCAGACATGGCAGCGCGTTATGAACAGATGTTTTGTTCGTTTGTTTGTTAGTTACTCTGTCACTGTTATGTTATGTAGCTGCCATGGAGGAGAGGGGACTGAATATTCAATTAGCTGGTTCACCTTCTACAGTAGCCTATCTATGTAGCTTCAATGGGATTTTTAAATAATCCATTTGACTGATCTCTATGTCTGCAGGTGTTCAGACATGCTGTGGGTTTTGCATTGTGAACAGTCATTGTGAACAGTTGGTAGGCACACTGTTTGGGATGGAAACTTTAACAAACAAACACATGCTTGCATCCTCGCATCCTCGCCAACTCCTCCCCAGGTGACTTCCGGCGCCGACAGAGATGGCCGCCTCGCTTCGCGTTCCTAGGAAACTATGCAGTTTTTTGGTTTTTTTTACGTGTTATTTCTTACATTGGTACCCCAGGTAATCTTAGGTTTCATTACATACAGTCGAGAAGAACTACTGAATATAAGAGCAGCGTCAACTCACCATCAGTACGACCAAGAATATGACTTTCCCGGAAGCGGATCCTGTGTTCTGCCTTCCACCCAGGACAACGGAATGGATCGCAGCCTGTGACCCAAAACAACGACGCTGTAAAAGAGGCAAACGAAGCGGTCTTCTGGTCAGGCTCCGGAGACGGGCACATCGCACTCCCTAGCATACTACTCGCCAATGTCCAGTCTCTTGACAACAAGGTTGATGAAATCCGAGCAAGGGTAGCATTCCAGAGGGACATCAGGGACTGTAACGTTCTTTGCTTCACGGAAACATGGCTCACTCGAGAGACGCTATCGGAGTCGGTGCAGCCAGCTGGTTTCTCCACGCATCGCGCCGACAGAAACAAACATCTTTCTGGTAAGAAGAGGGGCGGGGGCGTATGCTGTATGGTTAACGAGACGTGGTGTGGTCACAACAACATACAGGAACTCAAGTCCTTCTGTTCACCTGATTTAGAATTCCTGACAAACAAATGTGGACCGCATTATCTACCAAGGGAATTCTCTTCGATTATAATCACAGCCGTATATATTCCCCCCAAGCAGACACATCGATGGCTCTGAACAAACTTTATTTGACTCTTTGCAAACTGGAATCCATATATCCTGAGGCTGCATTCATTGTAGCTGGGGATTTTAACAAGGCTAATCTGAAAACAAGACTCCCTAAATTGTATCAGCATATTGATTGCGCAACCAGGGCTGGTAAAACCTTGGATCATTGCTATTCTAACTTCCGCGATGCATATAAGGCCCTGCCCCGCCCTCCTTTCAGAAAAGCTGACCACGACTCCATTTTGTTGCTCCCTGCCTACCGACAGAAGCTAAAACAAGAAGCTCCCACGCTGAGGTCTGTTCAACGCTGGTCCGACCAATCTGATTCCACGCTCCAAGACTGCTTCCATCACGTGGACTGGGATATGTTCCGTATTGCGTGAGACAACAACATTGACGAATACGCTGATTCGGTGAGCGAGTTCATTAGAACATGCGTTGACGATGTCGTTCCCATAGCAACGATTAAAACATTCCCAAACCAGAAACCGTGGATTGATGGCAGCATTCGCGTGAAACTGAAAGTGTGAACCACTGCTTTTAATCAGGGCAAGGTGACCGGAAACATGACCGAATACAAACAGTGTAGCTATTCCCTCCGCAAGGCAATCAAACAAGCTAAGCGTCAGTATAGAGACAAAGTAGAATCGCAATTCAACGGCTCAGACACAAGAGGTATGTGGCAGGGTCTACAGTCAATCACGGATTACAAAAAGAAAACCAGCCCAGTCACGGACCAGGATGCCTTGCTCCCAGGCAGACTAAATAACTTTTTTGCCCGCTTTGAGGACAATACAGTGCCACTGACACGGCCGCAACCAAAACATGCAGACTCTCCTTCACTGCAGCCGAGGTGAGTAAAACATTTAAACGTGTTAACCCTCGCAAGGCTGCAGGCCCAGACGGCATCCCCAACCGCGCCCTCAGAGCATGCGCAGACCAGCTGGCTGGTGTGTTTACAGACATATTCATTCGATCCCTATCCCAGTCTGCTGTTCCCACATGCTTCAAGAGGGCCACCATTGTTCCTGTTCCCAAGAAAGCTAAGGTAACTGAGCTAAACGACTACCGCCCCGTAGCACTCACTTCCGTCATCATGAAGTGCTTTGAGAGACTAGTCAAGGACCATATCACCTCCACCCTACCTGACACCCTAGACCCACTCCAATTTGTTTACCGCCCAAATAGGTCCACAGACGATGCAATCTCAACCACACTGCACACTGCCCTAACCCATCTGGACAAGAGGAATACCTATGTGAGAATGCTGTTCATCGACTACAGCTCAGCATTTAACACCATAGTACCCTCCAAACTCGTCATCAAGCTCGAGACCCTGGGTCTCGACCCCGCCCTGTGCAACTGGGTACTGGACTTCCTGACGGGCCGCCCCCAGGTGGTGAGGGTAGGTAACAACATCTCCACCCCGCTGATCCTCAACACTGGGGCGCCACAAGGGTGCGTTCTGAGCCCTCTCCTGTACTCCCTGTTCACCCACGACTGCGTGGGCATGCACGCCTCCAACTCAATCATCAAGTTTGCGGACGACACAACAGTGGTAGGTTTGATTACCAACAACGACGAGACGGCCTACAGGGAGGAGGTGAGGGCCCTCGGAGTGTGGTGTCAGGAAAATAACCTCACACTCAACGTCAACAAAACTAAGGAGATGATTGTGGACTTCTGGAAACAGCAGAGGGAACACCCCCCTATCCACATCGATGGAACAGTAGTGGAGAGGGTAGCAAGTTAAGTTCCTCGGCATACACATCACAGACAAACTGAATTGGTCCACCCACACAGACAGCATCGTGAAGAAGGCGCAGCAGCGCCTCTTCAACCTCAGGAGGCTGAAGAAATTCGGCTTGTCACCAAAAGCACTCACAAACTTCTACAGATGCACAATCGAGAGCATCTTGTTGGGCTGTATCACCGCCTGGTACGGCAACTACTCCGCCCACAACCGTAAGGCTCTCCAGAGGGTAGTGAGGTCTGCACAACGCATCACCGGGGGCAAACTACCTGCCCTCCAGGACACCTACACCACCCGATGTCACAGGAAGGCCATAAAGATCATCAAAGGACAACAACCACCCGAGCCACTGCCTGTTCACCCCGCTATCATCCAGAAGGCGAGGTCAGTACAGGTGCATCAAAGCTGGGACCGAGAGACTGAAAAACAGCTTCTATCTCAAGGCCATCAGACTGTTAAACAGCCACCACTAACATTGAGTGGCTGCTGCCAACACACAATAATGGGAATTGATGGGAATTGATGTCAAATATATCACTAGCCACTTTAAACAATGCTACTTAATATAATGTTTACATACCCTACATTATTTATCTCATATGTATACGTATATACTGTACTCTATATCATCTACTGCATCTTTATGTAATACATGTATCACTAGCCACTTTAAACTATGCCACTTTGTTTACATACTCATCTCATATGTATATACTGTACTCGATACCATCTACTGCATCTTTCCTATGCCGCTCTGTACCATCACTCACTCATATATCTTTATGTACATATTCTTTATCCCTTTACACTTGTGTGTATAAGGTAGTAGTTTTGGAATTGTTAGCTAGATTACTCGTTGGTTATTACTGCATTGTCGGAACTAGAAGCACAAGAATTTCGCTACACTCGCATTAACATCTGCTAACCATGTGTATGTGACAAATAAAATTTGATTTGAGGTTGTCATGGGAACCGGGGCTGCCCCCACCCCCTTCAGTCCCTTTGTCTTCATTCACTCTTCAGTCCACCACTTTGCCTTGCAAGTGAGATGAATTCAAGTGATAAAGTAAAACTTAGCAGAAACTGTTACTCTACTTAAGACGTCCGATATTGACCTATGACAATGCCTTGGTTTGGTTTGTCTTTAACAGTCATGATCAGTTATGTCATTTATATAACAGTGTTATGACAAGACACTCCAGAGATCCTATAGAATAAACACTCTCTATAGAGATACTGTTGGAACAGTCAAGATCTACACTCTCTCTGGTTGAAGATCTCTCTGTCTAATCTACTTCTAATGCACCTCAATAATCTCTATTCAGATCATCCAGGAGCAGGGTGGGAGGTCGAACAACATCCGCATTTCTGTCCCTCTTTTTTTCCTGACTCTTTCACTTTATCTCTCTCTTCTTTCTCTAACTCCCTCCCCCTCTCTATCATTATCCTCCTACCTCTCTCCCCTCACTTCCCTTCTCCCTTCCCCTGACTCACAAACTGAATATTTCTCTCTCCTTCCCACCATTCTATCCTTCTCTCTCTCTCTCTACCTCCCTTTCTCTCCTCCTTTGATGTCATACCCAAACTCTCCCTGAGGGGTCAGGATGTGTAAACGTTGAGGTCTCAGATTAGCTTCTCCCCTCCTGGCTGCGTTGAGGATTCAGGACAGACAGAGCTGCAGACTTTGTCATAGTACAGCTACAGTATGTGCAGTGATGGGCCCCAGTCCGGGGCCTCCAGCGACGGTCTCCAGTCCGGAAGTCCCTGCACCAGAGGCGCCACCGAAGTGGGGGGAGCCTCAAGCGGAGCGGGGCCTGCGTCCCACACCGGAGCCCCCACCGAGAGCAGATGCCCACCCGGACCCTCCCCTATAGGTTCAGGTTTGCGGCCGGATTCCGCACCTTTGGGGGGGGGGGGGGGGGGGTTCTGTTTAGTATCTGAGCCTGACAGAACTGTGCGCTTTCGTTTTTTGTCTTTGTTATTTTGTTTGGTGTCGTCGAATAAAAATACGATGTACGCATACCACCCTGCGCCTTGGTCTCCTTCTACAAACGGAGCCGTTACAGTATGAGGTAGCTAGTTTATTCCCATTGGTGACACTTGGAATATACTGTGGTAATTAACGTTACAAGACAAACAGCCTAATTTTTTATAAACTATTTGTATCAAATAAAATATAATGGCACAGCATCCCTGCTGCTTTTCTTTTGTATGCTTCAAAATGCGTTTTACAAACAGAAAGTTGTGCAGTCCTGGGATACTGGTCTCTTTCAAAATATTTGTCTCTTTTATAAACACTCCCTGACTGACTGACTCTATAGCTTATCCTCAACCTGTCAATAATGAATAACCGAATAGCGTGTCAATCAATAGTACTGTACTTTAGCATTTCAGCTGAGGTCAGGGCCATCACGGACACTGCTATCGAGCCTGTCAGTCAGTGGAGAAAAGAACTCCTGATTATAGTGCTGTGGTACAGTATACAGTCTGGAAGGACATGAGAGAGATTGTCTGATATAATTAGCTAAGGTAGGCTACTCTTAATGCTTTTGACTGTTAGTGTTATGTCTCTTGGTTGGGGATTGTTTTCAGCATTACTCCTTAAACAGGAAGTGTAAGAGGGACAGGAAGTGAGCCACAGAGGATGTGGTCGCACAATTTGACGTATTACCCCACATCTCTGAGTCACTGGTGTGGCGTACCACCAGTGTGCACTGAACCAAGCCGGCATACCACCTCTGTGCATCAAGCAGGTTTCCAGCAAACCAGTGCTTACTGCTTAACCAACAACAATCTACCAAAAAAACAGTGTCTATGACATTTCCGAGTGTTGTCTGTGCAGATCTGGCTAGACATACTGCACAGTGTGTGCGTGTGACCAATGGAGTGTGAATAGAGGACTTGTTGCCGCTAGCATTTGGCTAGATGAATTCTCAGAATTTATTGATGTCATAAAAAACAAACTGCGTCAAAGTAGATAAGTGTTAAGATGACATTTGAGTTGTTTACGCCTTTTAATTCATTAGAGGATAACATTTGAGGCTGAAGTGGGTTTCGCCTAAATACGAGTCTGTCTGGTCAGTGGTCACAGACGTCAGTCAACTACACCCTGCATTCTACCTACGTCATGATGGGGTTCAGGAGAGGGACAGTTTAGGAGGACAACAGAGGGAGGAAGTGAAGCT
The DNA here is from genome assembly GCF_002021735.2 of Oncorhynchus kisutch. Lineage (NCBI taxonomy): Eukaryota > Metazoa > Chordata > Actinopteri > Salmoniformes > Salmonidae > Oncorhynchus > Oncorhynchus kisutch. Next base: position 30,387,029 of record NC_034191.2, read on the forward strand.
TTAAAAAGATGTTGAAGCCAAAACTTTCATTGGGCTCTTGAGCTTCTCTGCATCCTGATAGCAATAGACTTCACACATGTACTGCATGTTAGCCATGTTATGTCAAGGTCTCAGTGGTGGATGTTGCCTAACAGAATTTGGGATCATTGTACATTAAAAAGTTGAATTGAAATGTAATGTAATATTGTTGGATGTGGGGTTCAGGGATGTGGTTGACACCAGAGTGGATGAGCTCATACTCTATCTGAAAAAGCAAACTGAGGTAGTGTTTGCCTTCTAACACAGGTCTTGGATCATTTAACTCCACACTGATCAAGCCTTTAGTGATTCAGAGACAAAGAAGCAGAACTGAAGTTATGTCAGAATTGAGGTGATCTCATCCCACATCAAAAAGGTTACTTGAGCTTGTGTCATTGTGTGAAACTTTTGTTTTGAAGTAGTGGTAGGCTGGGTTTAAATGTAGACTCCACCCCCCTCACACATGTAGTGTTGTGACTCCTGCGAATGGTGCCATGGTGACCGTGGTGGGTGAGGAGAGGAAGTGAGGGTAGAGGAAGGATGGGGAGAGGTTGGAAGGAATGAGGAGAGGATGGGGGGGGGGGCGTACACAGGGGGCAGGCAGTGTTGTGATGATAGTTCCCAGATGGAGGAGGGAGAACACACAAGGGGGACACAACACACAGTCCTGTTGGACAGCCTCTGACACTACTATCATTTCAGTCTTCCACACTACAGCTGGTTTCCATTCCCATCAGGGAGGCAATGAGATTTAGAGGGCGGGGGCCATTTGTTTATCCAAGCCCCACAAATCAGTTCTCTACACATAAACTATGACTATGAATGAGACATGAGGCCTCCCACAGTTTCCTCTCTCCTCTCCTCACTTCACCTCTCCCCCTCTTTATCTAGCTCACCATCTCCTTGGTGACATCATACTGTATACGTGGCTGGAGATTGAGCTAATGTACTTCTGTTTTGCGTTTTCCTTCAGAAAACCAATCAAAAGATCAATATCAATAGATCATGTAGAAAATAGAAATCAGCTGTCAAAATCTGTGTTTAGTGCACCATCATCAAATGCTAAATACTTAATCATGAATCTATTGAATCTATTATAAATCTATTAATAGTTTGATTTCTCATTCCCAGTTCAAACACACCCTGTATGTAACGGCTGTTGGTGGAAGAAGGTGAGGACCAAGGTGCAGCGTGGTACGTGTTCATCTTTTTATTTTGAACTGAACACTAAATAATAAAAGAACAAAGAGAATGACCGAAACAGTTCAGTCTGCTGCAGACATAAAAACAACTACCCACAAAACCCATGTGGGTAAAAGCTACCTAAGTATGGTTCTCAATCAGAGACAACGATAGACAGCTGCCTCTGATTGAGAACCACACCGGTCAAACAACAAAGAAATACAAAACATAGAAAATGAACATAGAATGCCCACCCTAGTCGCACCCTGGCCTAACCAAAATAGAGAAAAAAAGCCTTTCTATGGCCAGGGCGTGACACTGTATTAAACTAGTATGACCTCCGCTGAACGATCAACGCTCCGGCTGTGAGATGTGTCATTCATAATGCATACTGAACACTGGTTGTATAATTCAGACATTCTGTTCTGCAGGAGCAGACTGGGGATGTGTCCCAAATGGCACCAAATCCTTATATAGCGCACTACTTTAGGCCATAGCCCTATGGGCCCTGTTCAAAAGTAGTACACTAAATAGGCAATAGTGTGCCATTTGGATGCAACCTGGGTGTTATTTCCAGCCAGTGTTTTTTACATTTAGTCAGCACTCCTGGGGAGGGAGTCCAGATTTAGCACCACGTCCCTGGATCAGTGTTCAATAATAGATGAGGAGCCTAGCCTAGCATGTGTGTGTGTGTGTGTGTCGGGTGTATGTGAGTGTGTGTGTGTCGGGTGTGTACATACCCATGTGTGTGTTCGTGTGCGTATATGTGCTTCAGTGTAGACCATTGTATGCCTCGTCAACTGCAGGGTCAATGCTTTGGCAAAGCCATGACAGGTGTGTCCTGTCTCTAGGGCAGACAGGGAGAAATTATTCATTCATTTATGCATCTGCCAACACACCTCATTTGTCTGGAAAGGTTGTTTTAATAGAGAACATCTCTTCTACAGTACATTCACTATTTTACTATAGGATGGAGAACAAGAGACCTCTGCTTAATGCAAGAAAATCAACAGAACAGTAACACATAACCATCCACTCTGTTACAGCAATTATTTATATGTTATGGTGTAACTATCATTAGAGGACAATGAAAACAGAACACAACACATGACAAGGAACATACAGAGAAGGGTCATTTAGGGCTATGTTCATGGGGAAGGGTGGAGGTTGTTCACCCCCCATTACAGGACACTAGAGCTGCTAGATTCTGCCCTTCATGGCTCTTCTTATGTCAGAGAGTGATTTGTGTCATATTCTCTATGGCACCGTTTCTCTTATCGGTGTCCTCTGGTGTGTGTGTATTTATGTTCCCAGAACTCTCAAAGACCCCAGCCCCTCTCAAGGACCATTCCCCACCAGTTCCTGAGTTCACGTGGTACACTGTGTGTGTGTGTGTGTGTGTGTGTGTGTGTGTGTGTGTGTGTGTGTGTGTGTGTGTGTGTGTGTGTGTGTGTGTGTGTGTGTGTGTGTGTGTGTGTGTGTGTGTGTGTGTTCCCAAAACCTTGGGTCATGCGGAAACAATGTATTGTCCATAAACAAAACAATAAAGGGTGTGTGCTTGTTTTTAGATATCCTGTGACGTCCTTCGAGGGTGTGTGTGACGTCCCTCAAGGGTGTGTGATGTCCCTTGAGGGCCATAACATGTCCTGAGAAGCAGGTGTGTTGAACAATCTATAACAAAAACCTCCAGGCACCATAACCCCTATCCTTACTGCATGTCAACTCTCTCTCTCTAGATACACTATCCTCCCTGTCACTCCTCTTGTTCTCTTCCTCCCTTTCACTTTCTTCCCTTTCTTTCTAATCAGCAACCCTCACTCCACAGACTTAGAATATCATTTGTCATGACTATTAAAAAGATGAGTGAGGCCAAAGTTCTGTTCCCTTAATTTCTTAATTTCTCTTCTTTGGTTCAGCCTCATGAATAACATTAGCTGTTGTCTTCTTGTGTCTCGCCAACTGAAATCGTCTCATCATAGGCTCAAAGATAAACAGCTGAACCACATGCACCAACAACAGACTGCAGTCTGGTTAATGTCTAAGCACACACACATATACCCACACAACACAACACAACACACTTGGATTCAAGCCACGTATACGCTACGTGTATTACCTTACAACAGTTATTCAACATGTTTTCTAGGAATCCAAAAGGATGGGGGGCGGAAACCTTTTATGAAAGGTGATGACAAACTCCTCTAGAGAAAGTAGCAACCAACACAGACATTTACCAAACACAAAAGGCACACACTTCTCTTTATGGACTTTACAAAGACCTAACTAAGTGTTCAATAAAGCAAAATAAATTGCCAAATGTATGAAACAAGGGGACAAACACAATGTTCTGCTTTCTTGTCGTTACTATCTGCCTAGTTAATTACACTGACTCATCCACCACAGATCCTCATCATCAGTCCTCTCTGACAGGCTACATTTCGCTGTCAGTCTGGTCCTCACCATCAGTCCTCTCTGACAGGCTACATCACTCTGTCAGTCTGGTCCTCACCATCAGTCCTCTCTGACAGGCTACATTTCTCTGTAAGTCTGGTCCTCACCATCAGTCCTCCCTGACAGGCTACAGCTCTCTGTCAGTCTGGTCCTCACCATCAGTCCTCTCTGACAGGCTACAGCACTCTGTCAGTCTGGCCCTCACCATCAGTCCTCTCTGACAGGCTACAGCTCTCTGTTAGTCTGGTCCTCACCATCAGTCCTCTCTGACAGGCTACAGCACTCTGTCAGTCTGGTCCTCACCATCAGTCCTCCCTGGCAGGCTACAGCTCTCTCAGTCTGGTCCTCATCATCAGTCCTCCCTGGCAGGCTACAGCACTCTGTCAGACTGGTCCTCACCATCAGTCCTCCCTGGCAGGCTACATCACTCTGTCAGTCTGGTCCTCACCATCAGTCCTCCCTGGCAGGCTACAGCTCTCTGCCTGTCTGGTCCTCATCATCAGTCCTCTCTGACAGGCTACATTTCTCTGTCAGTCTGGTCCTCATCATCAGTCCTCTCTGACAGGCTACAGCACTCTGTCAGTCTGGTCCTCACCACCAGTCCTCTCTGACAGGCTACATTTCTCTGTCAGTCTGGTCCTCACCATCAGTCCTCTCTGACAGGCTACAGCACTCTGTCAGTCTGGTCCTCACCACCAGTCCTCTCTGGACAGGCTACATTTCTCTGTCAGTCTGGTCCTCACCATCAGTCCTCCCTGGCAGGCTACAGCACTCTGTCAGACTGGTCCTCACCATCAGTCATCTCTGACAGGCTACAGCTCTCTGTTAGTCTGGTCCTCACCATCAGTCCTCTCTGGCAGGCTACAGCTCTCTGTCAGTCTGGTCCTCATCATCAGTCCTCCCTGGCAGGCTACATTTCTCTGTCAGTCTGGTCCTCACCATCAGTCCTCTCTGACAGGCTACAGCACTCTGTCAGACTGTAGTCAGACTGCCATCATTTTCAGATAGGTCCAAAACAGCAACAACTGCATCATTATCACCCCATACAAGCAGCGGTTTACGAGCACTACCTAACATATATTGCCTCCCTAATGTCCCTCTATTCCTTACATCTAGCCATACTATTTCACATAGAATGACTTCTTTGAAAGAGAAAATGTTGCTGTACATCCATAAGTTAATTTGATATGTTTTCGCCTCTGACAGTCTGACACCGAGGGTTTCTGCATGGGAGCTGGGAGGCGCCTGCCTGCCTCGCACTTGAAGCATGAACAGTGCAATGCATTCTGACGTTTCTCTCGCTCACACAGCTGTTGAGGTTGAGGAGCGAAGCTTGCGCAGCTCTGCATGAAATGACTGATAATTCAAAGGCGCGCGCCGAGAACACCATGCATCCCGATTTGGAACGTGCTGTCGGAGAAAACACTTTGCGTAATTTACCCAGGAATGCACCTTGAAGAAGGCAGCCATTCTGTAGCCGAGCGCTTTATTTTGAAACAGTGGGTCTTTTCCAGTCAGTTTCTGCTTCAACGATCTGTTTTCAATAAGGATGTACAGAACATCTAATCAACCATAAAAGGCTGGAGATATCAAAGTGGAAATGTTACTCTGGGAAATAAAGTGGGGACTGTGACTGTGCGCATTCTGGTTTCTCCCAACGAAAGCAAGTAGTCTATATGGTTACGCGCACGTTGTGCTTTGTGAGAACAAGACATCAACCAACCGAAGATGGTCCGGTTTGTTCTTTGTGCTTTAATATTAGCTTTGGCTGACTTGAATTAAAGAATAACTGTAGGCCTATATAACATCCGTGGAATTGACCGTTTATTCCCCACCGTTCAAATGCTGGAATGGCTAGTGGTTTTGTGTATTGTGATTCTGGTGGCCGTTATTTGGCCAGCTTCGAAATATTTTGGTACCCAGGGCGAGCCAGACGCACTCTTCCAGGGGCTCGGAATTTCACGGCGGCAAACGAAGGAGAGGGTCTCGGAGAGGTGCGTCTCAGACCGGGAGGTCCCGGGGGACTGTGCTAATGCCCAGACACCGGACTTGGAAGGTGAGAATAAAGTCCCCGCTGTTGCGCTGATATGCAAACCCTCGGCGCTGGCCAACTATCTCTTCAAACACTGCAGGACTTTCAGCAATTTCACGGCGTGCACCGGATGGACATGGCGGGCGAGTGCGTTTCTTCAGACAGTCTACGGCGCGTGCTGGCCGTACAAGAGCCGGGTGCATTTCGTGCGAGACTACTTGCAGTTGAGTGACGATGGTCTCGTGGCACTGGACTGGGCAGTATCGGTGGCCGGTGCGTCGTACCAGAAACGGAGGAGAACCTCGAGTAATTCCACGAGCCCAATCCTCCTCATCATACCCAACTCTTTCGGGAAAATCACTAGAAATGTGCTGAAGGTAGCCTAATGATTTAATGAATGATGAAATACCATGCAATACCTTCTCATAACCAGGCTTATTCTTGTTCATCATGTGAAAACACCCTCAACCATAGTGTGCCCGGTGCCCACCTACACCTGTTATTAGGCCTACAGTATGTGCTAAGGCTTGTCTTATGGTCTTAATGGGGGCAAAATTATACTAATTGTCTTGCTCCTTTTTTACCTCCGCTCTGACAACATAGCTGTCACTTAGAACACAGCTTACAGTGCTATTGATGTCTATTAGGGGCTGTTGTGAACTGTCTCAGGGGCAGAAATAAGATTTACATCAACTCTAGACATCTCTACACTGTAATGGGGTTACTGTGAATATACAGGCAGCTTGGTGGCAAGTACAATGATGTATTTCATATAACAGTACATCTACTGTAATAACACAGTCTCAAAGCAAGTACTGTATAATGACATGCAGTACAATACTGTAAAATTGACTGTATTATACTGTAAACAAGTAAAATGCTACCATAATCAGTATGAATGGATGGATTAATTAATTAAATTAATTAAGGGGAGGGTTTTGTATTTCACAAAACTGTAATTACAAGGGATTAGTGCAAGCAGGTTGGCTGCTAGGGAAAGTGTTGACACATTACACATTAATGAATATGTGGGGCTTTATATCACTTGCACTTCTAGAGGTCATAACAAAGGTTTGGCAGCGACTACAGATCAAAACAGACCAAAAGGGCAAAATGCTCAACCATTTAAGGTTTAGGACTTACTGCCACTCCAATCTGTCCCCCATACAAATGGATGGATCACTATAACCAGAAAGGAGTCCCATTGTTACATCATTCTCACTCACAGGTGCAACAAATACAGCCTCTTACAAGGCAGCCTCAAAATATGTTCATGAGCCAGAAACAACAATACCATGCACCCACTAGTGGTCAAAATGTTTTTGGTGCTCCAAAGACACATTACAGTATTGTATTCTGTGGGGTGGAAATACATTACCATTTGAAATACATCAATTATTTCCCCGCCCACAACATTTTACCACAATGCACCATCATTTACCGTATGCTGCAGCAAAATGTTTCATAGTATTTTACTGTTGATAATACCCCAAATGACTGTATAATTTACTGTTTTCCGTTACAGTGTAGTTATTATGACTTATTTGGTAAACATATATTATATGCATACACATAACAAAGCCTATCTCATGGTCATACAATTCTATGCTATACCATTCATTGTTGAAGGTTCAATCTGTGAAGTTATTTGTAATGGTGAAATTACATAAATAGTGAAATTATGTCTAATTCATCGTTGCAGTGGTGTGTGGGGGGGGGGGGGCATCTTCATTCAAGTCAGTCTTGGCAAGGTGAGGAAGAGAGAAAGAAAGCGAACAACGAGCACAGCGCCATGCGGTAAAACCAGGGTTCAATACAGTGATTGTGGTAATTGAGAAACGCTTTTACAAGGCTTTGCTCTGCCTGGGCAGGTTATGAGTGAAAGGATCACATCACTGCAGCTGTACTCCCAATAGTCTAGTCCCAGATCAATTTGTGCTGTCTTGCCAACTCATACCATTATCAGCAAGACAGCACAAACAGATCTGGGATCAGGCTACACTCCAATGCCCATTAGCCTTATAATGTGTCAGAGTGCCCTGCGGTCCAGGCAATGTGGCTAGATTCTTCTGACACATTCTATCCCAACTAGATCAAAAAACCTGCCCAATCCACTATAAAGTATCCCAATTGATTGTAAAACTGATTTATGTACTCTTACTGTTGTGAGTAACAAAAAGTCACAACCTTGACCGCCAACACCCCCTACTAGCCTAGTCTGTCAACAATGGGAGCATTCATAGGCGCTGATACACTATCAACAGCCTGTCAAGAGTCAGCAGAAGAATGGGAATTTAGACTACGGTTTAAGTTAATTATTTTGTTTGTAGCCTAGGGAGATGTTGGGAGAAAGAGATGGAGGGAGGAGAGGGGGAAATAGAAAGAATGAGAGATGCGAGAGGGAAATTTTGAGAAAAATGTATTCTATCAAATGTGTCAAATGTGACTTTTCTGTTTTCTGGGAGATGGAGAGCTGAAGAAATTGAATTTTGAGTAAAAGTTAAAGTGAATGATTTTTTACGTCCGTAGCCTAGGGAAATGGGGGAAGAAAGAGAGAGAGAGGGATATGGGAAGAAAGATTTAACTAAAATGTAATTCTGTCAGATTTGACTTTCCTTTTTGCTGGGAGATCGAGGGTGCATCAGAGCAAAAGAGAGGGTGATGGGAAGAATGTAAGAGAGAGAGAAGAAATAGAAAGATAGATTGAGTAAAGGGCAAATTATGTTGGATTCTTTTTTCTTTTGTCTTTCTGGGTCAACTCCAATTGTGTATGTGTGTTTGTATGTGTGTTTGTGTGTGTATGTGTATGTGAGAGAGAAAGAGGGAGTCAGAAAGAAAGAAAGAGAGAGAGAGAGAGCGAGGGAAAGATAGAGATGAGATAAGAAGAGACAGGGAGAGGAAGAGAGAGCACATTCGTGTATTTTGAGAGAGCTAAATCAGTGTGTTTGGACATCATCCTTTCTAGATGAGACTTTGTCATCCTTTTTCATAATGAGATTGTCTTTGTTTTACCCCCTCCCCCATGTTATGTTCCAGTAGTTGGGCATATACTGTAGCGTATGGGCCTACATTCCATCACAGCAAACGCACACACCATAAAAGTGTCTAGAAACAGACGGTGAATGGCAGGTGTTGCAAATTGCATCCCAAGTGTGCCTATTCCATATGTAGTGCACTATATAGGGAATAGGGTGCCATCTGCATTGCTTGCTGTTTGGGGTTTTAGGCTGGGTTTCTGTACAGCACTTTGAGATATCAGCTGATGTACGAAGGGCTATATAAATCGATTTGATTTGATTTGATTTGGGATGCAGTCATATTCTTGCTCAGTCCTGCTGCCCTGGCTATACAGTATGAAAGTATGCAGAGTGTGCGGTGGATGATTTGTTAGAGGACAGTTATAGGATTTATGCCCTCTATCCCCCTAACGGCCTGAGTTGTAGCAAGCTAGTCTGCGGTCTTTCCACTCCCATTTTCCCTCATAACTCCCCAACACAGATCTGAGCTGACTGGGTTGGTTTAGCATTGCGCTCCAAATAGTTTTCACCATATTTCTTTCGCCTGTCCAGTACAGTCTGATCTGTGAAGGGGATTAGGGAGGGACCGAGAGAAGGGAACAAACAACGTTGTGGAGTGAAATGGGTCCCATGACTCCTGTATGCTCTCTTTAAGGTCAGACATAGAGCCAAAGGTGAGATCACATCTGAGTGTGGATTTTACAGGCTTGTGTCCAGACATAGGACACCATACTGTCTACACGTTTATTACACAATTAGTCGAGCCAGTGAATAAGACTGAACTATGGTAATTCGGAGCTAGACAAATGCCTGGTTCAAAATATACCCTCAGACTTCCAACATGGCAGAAGCCCAAGTCCTGCGTTAATTCACACATTGTTGCATTGATGAGTACGTTTCTATAAGCATTTAATCAAAATAGGAATGCTGATGATGAACTTGACTGCGATACCCTCCAGTATGATGAACTTGACTGTGATACCCCTCCAGTATGATGAACTTGACTGCGATACCCTCCAGTATGATGAACTTGACTGTGATACCCTCCAGTATGATGAACTTGACTGTGATACCCCTCCTGTATGATGAACTTGACTGTGATACCCTCCAGTATGATGAACTTGACTGTGATACCCCTCCAGTATGATGAACTTGAATGTGATACCCCTCCAGTATGATGAACTTGACTGCGATGCCCTCCAGTATGATGAACTTGACTGCGATACCCTCCAGTATGATGAACTTGACTGCGATGCCCTCCAGTATGATGAACTTGACGGTGATACCCCTCCAGTATGATGAACTTGACTGTGATACCCCTCCAGTATGATGAACTTGACTGTGATACCCCTCCTGTATGATGAACTTGACTGTGATACCCTTCAGCATGATGAACTTGACTGTGATAGCCCTTCAGCATGATGACTTTAACTCTGCATTTAACAGCTGTGTTATGAGAGTGATGATGTCATTTCTACTTCCTCCATTTCTACGGGTGGTTGAGTCAGAGACAAATCCCTTTGGTCTTGTTCACAGCTATGTTCAGAGCTATGTTCAGGCTGAATGGTGGACCTTCAATATTTGTGGGAGTTTGTGAGAGTTTGGCATCGTTCGTCTGAAGAATGTGGCAGTGTGTAAATGTGTGTGCAGATGCATACACATGAGTGTGTGCAGGGGTCTGTGTAGGCATGTGTGTGGCAGGATGTACTGCAGGCGTGTGCATGCTTCTGAGTGAGAGTGTGTAGGTGTGTGTCTGCGACTGTACAGGCATGAGTTTAAGTGTGAGTGTTGGCGTGTGCATACTTCAGTGTTTCTCAAGGCTCAGTGACAAGAATTCCTCATGGGCTCAACACTGGCAGCATCGTCCAGAAGTCCAGAGGGAAAACAAATGGAGGACTGGAGCAAAGATGATCTGCTTTATACCTCATCATCCTTATGTTGGAAAACTGTACTTCAATGAAATAGTGTCGCCACCTCAATACTACTGTGATCCACGATAATAGTAGGATGAATTAATTCAGAGAGAGGGAGAGAGAGATGTTGAGAAAGGGACAGACAGAGACAGCGGGAGGAAGAGAAAGAGAAGGAAAGGTTGAGACAGAGGAAAGAGAGAAACGCAGAGAGAAAAGATGATATCCAGGTATAAGTGCTCTTGCGAGTTTCTTAGCTCTGTAAATATTTAATGTAGTGATCTGTTACACCTCCTCTTGGTCTCTCTCTAATCACTGTCTTTTTATATCTCTGTGAAGCTGTACATTCATACTCTGTTCGTGTGTTTCTAATGGCACCCTATTCCCTATAAAGTGGACTACTTTTTACAATTAGTGCACTATATAGGGAATAGGATGCCATGTCAGATGCAGCCTGTGTTGGTGTTGTTACAGTTCATAGTCAGTTGAAACATCATGCATTAATGAATTCATGTATTTAAATAGGGCTTTTACATTGACCTAACACTATGAATTACATTATGTTCTGTTTCTGTGTCCTTCAGCTCTGTGAGGTGGCGTTGTCCCATGGCTACCTACCCGTGGTGTTTAACCGGCGCAGCCACAATTCCACCCCCCTCAGCACCGTCAAGCTGCAGCAGTTTGGCGACCCAGGTGACCTACGCGAGGCCGTGCGCTACGTGCGCTACAGGCAGCCTGTGAGCCGGCTGTACGCGGTGAGCGAGAGCACCGGGTCCGGTCTCCTCCTCGCCTACCTGGGAGAGTGTGGTTCATCCAGCTACTTGACGGCCGCCGCCTGCCTCTCGCCAGTGTTCCGCTGCCAGAGCTGGTTTGAGAAAGGACCCATCTGGCCCATACACTGGGCTCTGGTGACTTACCAGAGGATATGCCTCAGCAGGTAAAGGATGGAGGAAGGAAGGGAGTGGGGAGGAAGGGAGGGAGAGGGTAGAAGGGGACAAACACACAGGGTAAGTATGGAAAGGGAGGGATGGTGGAGAGAGAGAGAAACCTGATTGAGAAGAGGAGAAGAAAGGGAACAATGTCAAATACCCTGATATTATAGGATTTGATTAAAATACAATACCATAACCATGGCAACCAGTGTCCTGCCCACAGTGCTATTGATCGAGCGGGGCATCGGGACCCAACTTGTGGTTTCACAATCAATGCTAACAAGGATGTTACAGAGCCTTGCAGCTCTTCTAAATGTATTTACTGATTGTACTTTGTTTACTGATTGTACTTGTTTGTGTGTGTGGGTATGTGTGGGTGTTGTGGGTCTGTCTCTTTGTTTGCGTGTGTGTGTTCATGTCTGTGTACTGTATATCTAGGTACAGGACAGTGCTGGGTGAGACAGTGCACACCGACACCCTTTTCTCCAGCTGTTCCCTGCGTGGCCTGGAGGAGGTGCTGTTCTGCCAGCAGCCAGGCCCTAAAGGAGCCCTGGCCCTAGCAGGGGGAACCAGCAGCAGCAGTGGGGGAGCCTGGGAGGCCTACTGGGAACGCAATGAACCCCTCCGGGACGTAGACGAAGTCGCCATCCCCGTTCTGAGTGTCTGTGCTCAGGATGACCCTATCAGAGGAGACCCCCAGTCTACCCTACCCCTGGAACTCTTCGAGAGCAACCCCCACTTCTTCCTGCTGCTGACCACCAGGGGGGGACACTGTGGCTTTAACACCCAGGAAGGGAGTGCTTTCTCTGGGGGAATGACCGGTGGAGGGACCCCTGGGACTAGCTGGAGTCACCAGGCCCTGCTGGAGTTCTTCAGGACCACCACGGACTTCATTGCGGCAGAGGAGAGGGCTAAGCAGGCTGCCAGACGGAGGGGCCTGGGGGGTAGCAGCCAGGGCAAAGTCTTCAGACATCGTAGTGTCAGTACCTGTAAGAGGCTGCCCGCATGCTCACATAATATACACACTATCTACAACTGGCAGAGGTCTTATACACGATGAGCTGGGGTGATGATATTGGATATTATGGATGATAAGGGATTGATATTATGGATGATAAGGGATTGATATTATGGATCATAAGGGATTGATATTATGGATGATAAGGGATTGATATTATGGATGATAAGGGATTGATATTATGGATGATAAGGGATTGTATCTGCAGAACAAGAGAGCTTTGCATTTAAGGGCTGAAAATGAATCTGTGTGCCCCAGCCACCTGGGTAATTGTTGGAACAGGGTTTCATCGACACACACTCTCAGAAATTGAGGATGAACACTTCAAAACACACTAGGGGTAACCAGAAAAGTCTGTGTGTTTGTGTGCGTTTGTTCCCGCCCGATGACTGTCCAAAAATGCCCATCTGGACACTGGACTGCCAGTATTTCTCTGACGAGCCAATCAGATTCAAGAGGAAAATTTGTGTAATGATATTGTGATATTTTGCTGAACTGGGTGGAACCTGTTGGGTCTGTGGGTTTTCCCACATGTTGTAATTCAAACTCTGACTGAGGTTTGTTGAATGTAGCTGGAATTTACAACTTTGAATTGGCACTGTTAGTGACATGATGATTTTCCTGTAGATTTCTCAACAATGTTAAACCTCTGTTAAATGTGTTAAATGATGTGAATGATTGTTCCTTACCAATGTAATAAAACAAAACTATGAGGGAACATGTATCATGCAAGCATTTCATTTTGGTCACATACTGTAATTATGTCTGGATACAAATTAACAGTAACACTGTAACATTGTATGAATTACAGTTACTGTATGTGGAACTTTATGTACTGTACAATACTTTACGTGTGATACTTTGAGACTATGTAAAGCAGAGAGATTCATAAAACGATTCATAAAACGCATGGAGAGTTTTCCATTTAGACCACTCCTAAAATAGCTGTATGCCCAGAGCGATGCCACTGTCATTGTGTGTGTGTGTGTGTGTGTGTATGTCTGTGTGTGTGTGTGTGGTGCGTGTACGTGTGTGTGTGCCTCTGTGTGTGGGTCTGCGTGTGCGTGTGTGTCTGTGTGATCTAATTAGACATCTCTCTGCAGTGTGTCCCTACAGATCCTCATCCACTCAGACAGCTGCTACTGCTGGACCACAGCTTCAGTTAACATCTAACCCTAATACACTCTACCTTTCCTTGGAGGCATCTTTGGGAGCAATTTCCAAATGCCTGAAGGTACTACGTTCATCTGTACAAACAATAGTACGCAAGTATAAACACAATGGGACCACGCAGCCGTCATACCTCTCAGGAAAGAGACGCGTTCTGCCTCCTAGAGATGAACGTACTTTGGTTCGAAAAGTGCAAATCAATCCCAGAACAACAGCAAAGGACCATGTGAAGATGCTGGAGGAAACAGGTACAGAAGTATCTATAACCACAGTAAAATGAGTCCTATATCGACATAACCTGAAACGCCACTCAGCAAGGAAGAAGCCACTGCTACAAAACCGCCATAAAAAAAGCCTACGGTTTGCAACTGCACATGGGAACAAAAATTGTACTTTTTGGAGAAATGTCCTCTGTTCTGATTAAACAAAAATAGAACTGTTTGGCCATAATGACCATCGTTATGTTTGGAGGAAATAGGGGGAGGCTTGCAAACCGAAGAACACCATCCCAACCATAAAGCACGGGGGTGGCAGCATCATGTTGTGGGGGTGCTTTGCTGCAGGAGGGAGTGGTGCACTTCACAAAATAGATGGCATCATGAGGGAGGAAAATTATGTGGATATATTGAAGCAACATCTCAAGACATCAGTCAGGAAGTTAAAGCTTGGTCGCAAATGGGTCTTCCAAATGGACAATGACCCCAAGCATACTTCCAAAGTTGTGGCAAAATGGCTTAAGGACAACAACGTCAAGATATTAGAGTTGCCATCACAAAGCCCTGATCTCAATCCTATAGAAAATGTGTGGGCCGTGCTGAAAAAGCATGTGAGAGCAAGGAGGCCTACAAACCTGACTCAGTTACACCAGGAATGGGCCAAAATTCTCCCAAATATTGTGAGAAGCTTGTGGAAGGCTATCCAACACGTTTGACCCAAGTTAAACAATTTAAAGGCAATGCTACCAAATACTAATTGAGTGTATGTAAACTTCTGACCCACTGGGAATGTGATGAAAGAAAGAAAAGCTGAAATAAATAATTATCTCGACTATTATTCTGACATTTCATATTCATAAAATAAAGTGCTGATCCTAACTGACCTAAGAAAGGGAATTTTTACTAGGATTAAATGTCAGGAATTGTGAAAAACAGAGTTTAAATATATTTGGCTAAGGTGTGTGTAAACTTCTGACTTCAACTGTATATGTAGTCTACTATCTCTCCCCCTTTGCAAACCTCTGCATCACAGTATGCAAACAGGCCTTGTAATGTAACAATGTGCACCTACATTGTAATGACACTGTAACTACCATGTAAATACAGGTATTACATATGATCCCAGTGCCCAGACAACTTCAGCACAGAACATAGCCACTGTTATTTGTTACAACAGTCTTTCTGGTTCTACAAATGACAATGAGCTGAAGCAGCCTGCTTAGAATCCTCATTCTTTTGTTGTTCATTTTCATTTAGTGAAATGTCAACTGGAGCAGACAGACATAGGGGCGACAGAAACAATAACCACCAGGCCTCTCAGCCTCCCGGCCCAATTAAGTTGTTAACATTGAATTGACCTTTAACACTTTGCTTATTTAATTCCAGCCCCAACGTCTGTGTCTGTCCAATTGGATTTGCATTGATTGATATTTCATTAGCTTACATAGCTTATAATAACCTAGTCCATTGATATAATCAAGATATATGCATAGGTCAGTGAGAAAACCTGCTTTGGAATAGAGAGGATATAATAATGGAATTTGTTTGATGACTAAGTGAAGCAGGCTAGTGCTGTGTTGATGTACTGTAATATTTCACTAAAGTAAGGAGGGCCATCTAGTGGCTGTTGGGTGCAAGTGACATTCCACCAGTTTCTGAAAAGCCGAAGCCTCTTGTATAGATAGCGGCTGTGATTAGATACTAATGCTAATGCAGCATTGAATTTAAACAACGTTATGACGAATGGATACTGGACTCAACACAGCTACACATGAATCTATCTTGATTTTCATGAGACCGTTATAAGAAATGTTGCAAAATACCGGCAGTTACTTTTTACACATTTTACAATGCACTCAATGAAAACATACATTATTGTAATGATTCAAGGACTACCCGTGATATAATTAACAGAAAAGAGTCTAAATAACGAACATAAAACAACAGGAACATTAATAGAGCATACGTTTCCCACCCTATGCACATGAGAACAGGTTATGTTGTGTGAAGGGCATATCGCCTAACAACCTGTCTGCATGACTTACATTTCTAATGATACTCTTACTTTGGCGTTATCGTCTGATCTATTTACCCATCACAATGATGTCATTAAGACCAAGTCCCACAAACCTCTAGTGTCCAGAAGGTGGCAGCACTGGCTGGGTTTCTGAATGGTTTCTGTCTCTCTGAGAGACTGCCTAAAAGACACAATGACGCAGCTATATCTCTGCTGCTTTAGGCTGGGAAACTGGAGCACAGCACATGGAGGCCAGATATAGCCCTGGTTTAAAAAGATATCTGCCGAGTCACAAGTAAATCTAATCACGGAAGTGATGCATTTATTTTGTGCCAAAAATGCGCAGAATTATGTGCTATTTCACATGGACCAGTGAATTTGACATCAGTCACGATGGGTCGCTCTCTTACTGTTCTCATTTGCAGTGATGAAGTATAGCTTGGCCTATCCGATGTAGCTCGGATTCCAAGCCTCTTCTCTAATCCAATATGTTACCTTTACATGCCAATATGTACAGCTGCATAAACTTCTAAGAATCTGTGACTGCCAGCCTAGGCAGTATTTCTGAAAAACATTAAAAAACACAAGAATCTCACATGTCAGATCATCAGGAAAAACATCTGCTCATCTGGAGCTTTTTCAACCCTGTTGCACCTCCTCTCTCCTTCTACTCCCCCTCTTCTCTCTTCCTCATCTCCTCCACCACCCTCAACCCCTCATTCCTTCTCTCCCCCCTCCCCTTCTCCCCTCCTCCTATATCTCCCCCCACCCAATCCTCTCCTCCCCTCCTCTCCTCTCCTCACCCTCAGATGGGTTGGTGATGGTAATGTGTGAGTAGCTCCATCTCAAGCAGAATATTTGTGGTGCATACTAGCCTTTACACATTCCTCTGCAGACACATGCCATAGGCATATTGGGTGTGGTGTGGGGATATCTGCTAGGAAAGGCCTAGCTAGCTATTACATCAAATTCTATATGGTTCTGTGTTAGGTTTGGATGTTGTGATATCTGCTAAGGAAAGCCTTCTCTATTTACTGTAGATAGCACATCAAATCCTCAATCCTATATGTTATGCTCTGTGGTTCATACTGGTTCAGTGGTGACATCTGCTTAAGGAAAGGCTCACTATTATTCTTTATAACTAGCTAACACATAAAATCCTGTATGTATAGCCTCTGTGGTTCAAAGTGGGTTTAGTGGTATCTGCTAGGAAAATACCTCACTGTTCTCTATAGATAGCTAGTAACATGCTATATACATGACATCAGAGTTCAGGGTCTCCGATTCACTGCTCTGGGTATTGACTGACAAACGGTCTGAGTTGCCCAGCTCATGACAAGTTGCACCATAACTCCTGTTAATTGGGAAACTTTAGCAAATGTTTTGTTGTCTGAGTGAGGGAAAAGTTGTAAATACCACTTTGATGTCATACAAGAAAGCCAAACAACCATGAGTCAAAATGTGCACTTCACATTTCCATATCATAAAACTCATGTAAATCAAATGTTATTTGTTACATGCACAGAATACAGCAGGTGTAGACCTTACTTAACCAACAATGCAGTTTTAAGAGAATAGAGTTACGAAAATATTTACTAAATCAAATAAAAAAGTAACACATATATATTGGGTAACGGTACCGAGTCAATGTGTGGGGTACAGGTTAGTCGAGGTCATTTGTACATGTAGGTAGGGGTAAAGTGACTATGCATAAACAGTGACATGTACGGTGGGGCAAAAAAGTATTTAGTCAGCCACCAATTGTGCAAGTTCTCCCACTTAAAAAGATGAGAGAGGGCTGTAATTTTCATCATAGGTACACTTCAACTATGACAGACAAAATGAGAAAAAAAATCCTGAAAAATCACATTGTAGGATTTTTAATTAATTAATTTGCAAATTATGGTGGAAAATAAGTATTTGGTCAATAACAAAAGTTTATCTCAATTATATACCCATTGTTGGCAATGACAGAGGTCAAACGTTTTCTGTAAGTCTTCACAAGGTTTTCACACACTATTGCTGATATATTGGCCCATTCCTCCATGCAGATCTCCTCTAGAGCAGTGATGTTTTGGGGCTGTTGCTGGGCAACACGGACTTTCAACTCCCTCCAAAGATTTTCTATGGGGTTGAGATCTGGAGACTGGCTAGGCCACTCCAGGACCTTGAAATGCTTCTTACGAAGCCACTCCTTCGTTGCCCGGGCGGTGTGTTTTGGATCATTGTCATGCTGAAAGACCCAGCCACGTTTCATCTTCAATGCCCTTGCTGACGGAAGGAGGTTTCCACTCAAAATCTCACGATACATGGCCCCATTCATTCTTTCCTTTACACGGATCAGTCGTCCTGGTCATCTTTGCAGAAAAACAGACCCAAAGCATGATGTTTCCACCCCCATGCTTCACAGTAGGTATGGTGTTCTTTGGATGCAACACAGCATTCTATGTCCTCCAAACACGACGAGTTAAGTTTTTACCAAAAAGTTATATTTTGGTTTCATCTGACCATATGACATTCTCCCAATCTTCTGGATCATCCAAATGCTCTCTAGCAAACTTCCGACGGGCCTGGACATGTACTGGCTTAAGCAGGGGGACACGTCTGGCACTGCAGGATTTGAGTCCCTGGCGGCGTAGTGTGTTACTGATGGTAGGCTTTGTTACTTTGGTCCCAGCTCTCTGCAGGTCATTCACTAGGTCCCCCCGTGTGGTTCTGGGATTTTTGCTCACCGTTCTTGTGATCATTTTGACCCCACGGGGTGAGATCTTGCGTGGAGCCCCAGATCGAGGGAGATTATCAGTGGTCTTGTATGTCTTCCATTTCCTAATAATTGCTCCCACAGTTGATTTCTTCAAACCAAGCTGCTTACCTATTGCAGATTAAGTCTTCCCAGCCTGGTGCAGGTCTACAATTTTGTTTCTGGTGTCCTGTGACAGCTCTTTGGTCTTGGCCATAGTGGAGTTTGGAGTGTGACTGTTTGAGGTTGTGGACAGGTGTCTTTTATACTGATAACAAGTTCAAACAGGTGCCATTAATACAGGTAACGAGTGGAGGAGAGAGGAGCCTTTTAAAGAAGAAGTTACAGGTCTGTGAGAGCCAGAAATCTTGCTTGTTTGTAGGTGACCAAATACTTATTTTCCACCATAATTTGCAAATAAATTCATAAAAAATCCTACAATGTGATTTTCTGGATTTTTTTCTCATTTTGTCTGTCATAGTTGAAGTGTACCCATGTTGAAAATTACAGGCCTCTCTCATATTTTTAAGTGGGAGAACTTGCACAATTGGTGGCTGACTAAATACTTTTTTGCCCCACTGTAGGTAGTGGTAAAGTGACTATGCATAAACAGCGAGTAACAGCAGTGTAAAAACAAAGGCGGTCAATGTAATAGTCCGGGTGGCCATTTGATGAATTGTTCAGCAGTCTTATAGCTTGGGGGTAGAAGCTGTTAAGGTCCTTTTCGACCTAGACTTGGTGCTCCAGTACCGCTTGCCGTGCGGTAGCAGAGAGAACAGTCTATGACTTGGGTGTCTAGAGTCTTTGACAATTTTTGGGCCTTCCTCTGACACCGCCTAGTATATACATGTCAAGTCGGAAGTTTACATACACTTTGGTTGGAGTTATTAAAACTAGTTTTTCAACCACTTCACAAATTTCTTGTTAACAAACTATTGTTTTGGATGTCGGTTAGGACATCTACTTTGTGCATCACACAAGTAATTTTTACAACAATTGTTTACAGACAGATGATTTCACTTATAATTCCCTGTATAACAATTCCAGTGGGTCAGAAGTTTACATACACTAAGTTGACTGTGCCATTAAACACCTTGGAAAATCCCAGAAAATGACGTCATAGCTTTAGAAGCTTCTGATAGGCTAATTGACATAATTTGAGTTAATTGGAGGTGTACCTGTGGATGTATTCAAAGGCCTACCTTCAAACTCAGTGCCCCTTTGCTTGACATCATGGGAAAATCAAAAGAAATCAGCCAAGATCTCAGAAAAAAATTGTAGACCTCCACAAGTCTGGTTCATACTTGCGAGCAATTTCCAAACAATTGAAGGTACCACGTTCATCTGTAAAAACAATAGTACGCAAGTATAAACACCATGGGACCACGCAGCCATCATACCGCTCAGGAAGGAAACCTGTTCTGTCTCCTAGTGACGACCGTACTGTGGTGCGAAAAGTGCAAATCAATCCCAGAACAACAAAGGACCTTGTGAAGATGCTGGAGGAAACATGTACAAAAGTATCTATATCCACAGTAAAACAAGTCCTATATCGACATAACCTGAAAGGCTGCTCAGCAACGAACAAGCCACTGCTCTAAAACCACCATAAAAAAGCAAGACGACAGTTTGCAACTGCACATGGGGATCATACTTTTTGGATAAATGTCCTCCTTTGTTTCATCCCTCTGATGAAACAAAAATAGAACTGTTTGGCCATAATGACCATCGTTATGTTTGGAGGAAAAAGGGGAGGCTTGAATGCTGGCAGCGTCATGTTGTGGAGGTGCTTTGCTGCAGGAGGGAGTGGTGCACTTCACAAAATAGATGGCTTCATGAGGCAGGGAAATTATGTGGATATATTGAAGCAACATCTCAAGACATCAGTCAGGCAGGTAAAGCTTGGTCGCAAATGGGTCTTCCAAACGGACAATGACCCCAAGCATACTTCCAAAGTTGTGGCAAAATGGCTTAAGTACAAAGTCAAGGTATTGGAGTGGCCATCACAAAGCTCTGACCTTAATCCTATAGAAAATTTGTGGGCAGTGCTGAAAAAGCATGTGCGAGCAAGGAGGCCTACAAACCTGACTCAATTACACCAGCTCTGTCAGGAGGAATGGGCTAAAATTCACCCAATGTATTGTAGGAAGCTTGTGGAAGGCTACCCAAAACATTTGACCCAAGTTACACAATTTAAAGGCAATTCTGCCAAATTCTAATTGAGTGTATGTAAACTTCTGACCCACTGGGAATGTGATGAATTAAATACGTTTAAATAAGATGAAATGAGGGGGGATCACGTGACCCTTGGACGAGATGGCCGCATGAACTAAGAGCTCCGCACAAGTAGTTTCCAATTCCTAATCTTACCTCCACTCCAAGTTCAAACTCATTTAGCTTTAGTAAGAAAAAGTCATGGCGGCTACAAAAGGCGACACTACAGGTGACATTTTTACCCGGACTCGAGTATTAGCGACGGAAAAAGCCTCCAAGAAGAAGCTAGCTTCAGAAAAAACTAGCGCCATTAGCCAGGAGCAAGAGAACCCGCTCCCCCACGAGGCACAACGAATGCCAACCTTGCACTCTGTCGAAGACATCCTTTCTGAGTTGAGATCCCAACGTACAGAACTAAACACTAAATTAGATGCCATTAACTCTCAGCTCAGTGCAATAGGGGGCAAGGTGACAATCCTGGAAAACGCTTTGCCTGACATCAACAACAAGATAACCATAAACGCGGGGCGCCTGGACGAGGCAGAGGGGCGAATCCTATCCATGGAAAACTTATTGACAGATGCCATGGAAACAATAGCATATGCTAAAAAGAAAATCGAGCATCTGGAAGAGAAAACAGAGGACCTGGAAAACAGGGGGCGAAGGAATAATTGTGTTCTATTCAATCTGGGCGAAAAAGAAGAGGGAAACATGCCACTGATCCGCTACCTGCAAGACAAACTTCCTGAGTGGCTCCACCTGTCCACCGACAGGCCCATAGAACTCGAGAGAGCTCACCGAGCACTGAGGCCCCCACCAGCAGCCAGACAACCACTGCGCCCAATCACCATACGTTTCCTGAGATTCACCGACAAGGAACGAGTCCTACAGGCGGCGAAAAACAACACCATCACAGTGGGAAACGCCAAACTCGCTTTACACCAGGACCTGTCAGCTGGAATACGCCGAAAGCGCCGAGAATTTGACGAAGTGAAGAAATACTCCATTGACCGAGGCATCTTCATGGGATTCAAATACCCAAACGAGCTCAGGATTCTTCACCAAGGAGCCTTGCGACACTTCAAAACTCCCGAAGAGGCAAAACGTTTTTTGAAAGACAATCCTGGCCAATGAGAAACAGACCAATGACTAAATGCGATTAATGCCATTACTAAAGGAGGTAAGACTACATATAGCCGATATCCAGAGACCCACCCCCTAAATGTCATTATAGCCGTCCAATTTATATTTATTTCCCTTTAACTGAGAGGGATGGGCTGTATAGCCTAACCCAGGCCTACTAATGTTTCAGCCTACTTTTATTTCCCTGTTTTTGTTGTTTTTTGTTGTTGCTATTATTACTTGGGGTTCCCTATGTCCCTTGGGGGAGGTATATGTAGGCTGGGCTATTGATTTTATTTTACCACTTTTACTGTGGTCTGGACGAGGGCAACTGTGTTATTTACTCAATGCGGGGTGGAGAGGATGAGGCATTTCTTTGGTGGGGAGAGGGAGACGTTGTGCGTTGCTAACTGTTCCCGGTTTTTGTTTTATTCGGAACACAGAATTGAGACTGAGCTGGGGGGTAATAGATCCAACGGGATGTGTCGAGTTGTTTGGGAACTCGGCTGGGGTGTTCAGAGATGATTATTTTATGTACACCATTTATTTTCCTTTTATGTGAACGCAGCTGTAACTACTATCCACTTTTACCCAGCGATGACTTGCACTAAAGTTCGATGACGATGACTAGTACCTTAAATCTATTGACATGGAACTGCCATGGTCTAGGGCATGCAATAAAAAGAAAAAAGATACTATGTGCTCTAAAAAAGGAAAAAGCAGACATCGCGCTATTACAAGAGACACACCTCTGTGATGCTGAACATGCCAAACTCCGCAGAGCTTGGGTGGGACAGGTGTATTTCTCATCTTTCAAATCAAACAGTAGAGGCACAACCATACTTATCCATAAGAATGTTCCATTCATAATTGACAAAAACATATCTGATCCGGAGGGGAGATTTATTTTGATAACTGGGTCACTATATGGTCAACCAATTACTATATTAAACATATACGCCCCTAACACAGATACTCCTGCCTTCATGTCAAAAATTATAGCCCTGTTCAATGAGCATTGTGTCTCCTTTGGCGTGGTGGCCGGAGATTTTAATTGTACCCTTAACCCAACCCTAGACAAATCATCTCAAGTCCCCACCACAAATCCTAGATCTGCAAAGATGTTGAACTCTCTTACTAAAGAGATGGGACTGATAGATATCTGGAGAGAGACTAATAGCTCATCTATGGACTATACATACTACTCTAATGTCCATAACACCTACTCCCGTATAGATTACATTTTTATCCCAAAGAGTTTCATAAATTCAGCCACTTGTACAATCGGACCCATAGCACTTTCAGATTACGCCTTTGTCCACCTCCGCTTTGACCTCTGCAAAAACATCCCGAGGTCAAAGAGCTGGAAATTCAACACCTCCATGCTATTAAACGAAGCGTTCCATACATTGGTAACTACATGGATAGACAACTACACACAAGACAACAAAGATTCTCCTGTTTCTCCGGCCACAATGTGGGACGCTGCTAAAGCCACACTAAGAGGTCATCTAATTGCATATGCTTCCTCTAAGAAAAAAGCAATGGAAGCACACAGGCTAGATCTTGAGAGGGAGCTGGAATGCTGTGAAAAAAATGCATAAACAATCCCTAGACAGCACCTCCTGGAGTCATCTTAAAGCAGCCAAAGCCAAACTGAATTTGGACTACACTCGGGAGATAAAAAAAAAGTTTTCTTTACTAAACAGAAATACCATGAGTATAGCAATAGGCCCAGTAGATTGCTTGCTTACCAATTAAAAAAGGAGCAGTCAGAGCGTACAATCATGGCTATCCGAACAGCAGAGGACGAGGTCACATATGACCCAAAAAAGATCAATTTAACCTTTCATGATTTTTACTGCAAACTATATACCTCTGAGAGAAAACACATGGAGGCAGAACTCCACTCTTTCCTAGAGGGAATCTCGCTACCTAAACTATCAGAGACCGACCAAGAAGATCTCAACTCCCCCTTCACTCCTGAGGAGATCCTGGAGGCAATTACCTCTATGCCACCTAATAAGTCCCCAGGCCCAGATGGATTCCCCAGAGAGTTCTACAAAGCTTTTTGGCCCCAGCTCAGCTCTATCTTCATGCCAATGCTGAAGGATTTTAGCAAAAACTGAGTTCTCCCAGACTCAATGCACACAGCTCGCATTACAGTGTTGCTAAAAAAGGACAAGGACCCCCTATCCTGCTCGTCCTTCCGGCCCATAAGCTTGTTGGATTTCGACTATAAAATAATTACCAAATTGCTCGCCAAAAGACTAAACACTCTTCTTCCCAAAATAATAAAAGCGGACCAAACTGGATTTATTAGAGACAGATACTCTTCTGATAACATTCGCCGTCTTTTTGATATTATTGATCAAGTAAACGCACAGAAGACCCCTGTCCTGCTGGCTTCACTGGATGCTGAGAAGGCGTTTGACAGGATGGAGTGGAGCTTTCTGTTTTCAGTCTTAGAAAAGTTCAATATGGGCCCAAATTTTATTAAATGGATCAAATCACTATACTCTCATCCAAATGCCATGGTGACTACTAATGGACTGAACTCTGACAGATTCCCTCTGGAACGGGGCACAAGACAAGGGCGCTCGCTGTCCCCACTGCTCTACTTGTTGGGGGCGGAGCCTCTGGCAGAGCTGATAAGGAGCAATTCAAGTATTATGGGTGTTTCTGCAGGCGGCCTGCAGCACAAGATTTCGCTTTACGCGGATGATGTCTTGCTGTACATATCCAACCCTGAGAAAATCCTCCCTCTCATTTTAGACACAATTGCTCAGTATGGCAAGTTTTCAGGTTATAAGATCAATTTTAACAAATCCACTGTCTGCCCTCTCAATATTACACTCACCAGCTCTATGAAGACACTTTGTCCTTTCCAATGGAAAACACAGGGGTTTCAATACCTCGGGATCTTCATAACACCAGATCTGAATAGCCTTTTTAAGGAAAATTATCTTCCACTCCTGGATCGAATCAAGAACGATCTCCAAACCTGGATCTCCCTCCCAATTAGCTTAGTAGGAAGAATTAATGTAATCCGTATGAACGTCCTCCCTAGACTGAACTACTTATTTCAGATGCTCCCATGCTATCTCCCAGTTTCCTTCTTCAAAACAACTAACCAAAGCACCACCAAATTTATATAGGGCAATAAAAAACCTAGGATCAAGTTTTCCACTCTATCGAAACCTGAATCTAAGGGTGGTCTTGCCCTTCCCTCTCTTCAATTGTACTACTGGTCTGCTCAAATCCGCAACATGCTAACATGGATCACAAACAGACAAGAGTCAACGTGGATTCAGATCGAAGCCCAATCCTGCGGTTCATTGCCCTTAAGCTCAATTATATTCATTAATAACTTTAGTGAAGTGGGCAACATAGCCAAAACCTTTGTGATTTACAGCACCCTACCAGCGTGGAGGGACTGTAAGAAATACCTGGGCATTTCCTCCCAAATATGTTCTCACTCGCCTATAGTAGGCAACCCAGACTTGCCAAAAGCCCTGAGGGATGCCAACTTTAATCTTTGGCATACTCTAGGAATCAGGACCTTTTCAGACCTATTTCATCAGAAAACCACTACACTGAAATCCTTTCAAGAGCTCTGCAGTGAATTCGATGTGCCAAGATCCCATTTTTTTTAAATATCTTCAAATTAGACATGTAATTTCCTCATTTACCTCCAAGAGGAGGTTTAGAACTCAGTTGAATGAAGTTGAAACCCTTCTTGTCACAGCACAAGGCAAAATATCTTACATCTATAGACTCCTTTCTGAGAAAGGAAGCTCCTCCTTTACTCCTTTGAAAATAATCTGGGAAAAGGACCTTAGTCTGACTATCAGTGATGAGTTATGGGCGGAGGTTTGCGACAGGGTATACTGCTCCTCTACCAGTGTAAAAATGAAAGAATCTAATTACAAATGTTTGTACAAATTGTATTATACTCCTTTGAGACTCCATAGAATGAAAACAGATATGTCTCCTAACTGTAAAAGATGTACCTCTGAAAGTGGAACCTATATGCATGTATTTTGGAGCTGTAGAGATAGCCAGATTCTGGCAATCTGTACATACTGCTGCACAGAAAATACTAGAGGTACAGTTTGATATGACCCCGTGTATCTATCTTCTTAATGCCCAGCAGGACTTTGTTCTTGATCCTGACAGAGAAAATTTGCTTATGACTATTACATACTTTGCTAAGAAATGTATTCTTCTATTGTGGGCCTCTAATACCCCTCCTACATTTAAAATGTGGATTGACCAGATTGTTGACTTTCTTCCTCTTGAAAAGCTCACTTATGACCTCCACGAGAGACAGCCCAAGTTTGATAGACTCTGGTCTCCACTATTCAACTATATTTCAAACTGGACAGAGTGAACTAGGGGTGACTAGGGAAATGCGCAGATACATGTTGTGTAAGGTACTGTAAAACCTAAAAACAAATTATTGGCCCGTCGTCTCAGCGAATGCTTGAAATAGCTGATAAGAACCTTGACCCTCCTGACCCCTCCTGTCTCAGCCTCCAGTATTTATGCTGCAGTAGTTTATGTGTCGGGGGGCTAGGGTCAGTTTGTTATATCTGGAGTACTTCTCCTGTCCTATTCGGTGTCCTGTGTGAATCTAAGTGTGCGTTCTCTAATTCTCTCCTTCTCTCTTTCTTTCTCTCTCTCGGAGGACCTGAGCCCTAGGACCATGCCCCAGGATTACCTGACATGATGACTCCTTGCTGTCCCCAGTCCACCTGGCCGTGCTGCTGCTCCAGTTTCAACTGTTCTGCCTTATTATTATACGACCATGCTGGTCATTTATGAACATTTGAACATCTTGGCCATGTTCTGTTATAATCTCCACCCGGCACAGCCAGAAGAGGACTGGCCACCCCACATAGCCTGGTTCCTCTCTAGGTTTCTTCCTAGGTTTTGGCCTTTCTAGGGAGTTTTTCCTAGCCACCGTGCTTCTACACCTGCATTGCTTGCTTTTTGGGGTTTTAGGCTGGGTTTCTGTACAGCACTTTGAGATATCAGCTGATGTACGAAGGGCTATATAAATACATTTGATTTGATTTGATAGTGCTGCTGCAAGTGTTATGTTTTTTTGTGTGTTTTTATTTTAATTTAGTTTTTGAGTACGTGTGCGTATGTGTGTGTGTATATATGTATATGTGTGTATGTATGTACATATGTATGTATGTATGTATGTATGTATATATATATATATATGCACCAAGGAAAATAAATAGATTAAGAAAAATAAATGCTTTTATTTGACTTTATCATTCATTTTAATTGTATTTTAATTGTTTATTTTTTCAAATGTATTATTATTTTTTTACTTTTTCTTTTTTTAAAGCCTGTCACATCTGTGAATGTGGAATGTGTTTTTAAAGCCTGTCACATCTGTGAATGTGGAATGTGTTTTTAAAGCCTGTCACATCTGTGAATGTGGAATGTGTTTTTAAAGCCTGTCACATCTGTGAATGTGGAATGTGTTTTTAAAGCCTGTCACATCTGTGAATGTGGAATGTGTTTTTAAAGCCTGTCACATCTGTGAATGTGGAATGTGTTTTTAAAGCCTGTCACATCTGTGAATGTGGAATGTGTTTTTAAAGCCTGTCACATCTGTGAATGTGGAATGTGTTTTTAAAGCCTGTCACATCTGTGAATGTGGAATGTGTTTTTAAAGCCTGTCACATCTGTGAATGTGGAATGTGTTTTGAAAGCCTGTCACATCTGTGAATGTGGAATGTGTTTTTAAAGCCTGTCACATCTGTGAATGTGGAATGTGTTTTGAAAGCCTGTCACATCTGTGAATGTGGAATGTGTTTTAAAGCCTGTCACATCTGTGAATGTGGAATGTGTTTTTAAAGCCTGTCACATCTGTGAATGTGGAATGTGTTTTTAAAGCCTGTCACATCTGTGAATGTGGAATGTGTTTTTAAAGCCTGTCACATCTGTGAATGTGGAATGTGTTTTTAAAGCCTGTCACATCTGTGAATGTGGAATGTGTTTTGTTGGTTGATTGAAAAACAAGAAAACTTAATAAAACTTTAAATTGAAAAAATAAGATGAAATACGTGGAAATAAGTCATTCTCTCTACTATCATTCTGACATTTCACATTCTTAAAATAGTGGTGATCCTAATTGACCTAAGACTGGGAATTTCTACTAGGATTAAATGTCAGGAATTGTGAAAAATTGAGTTTAATGTATTTGGCTACGGTGTATGTAAACTTCCGACTTCAACTGTAGGTCCTGTATGGCAGGAAGCTTGGCCCCAATGATGTATTGGGCTGTAAGCACTACTCTCTGTAGCTCCCTACAGTCAGATGCCAATCAGTTGCCATACCAGGCGGTGATGCAACTGGTCAGGATGCTCTCGATGGTGCAGTTGTAGAACCTTTTGAGGATCTGGGGACCCATGCCAAATCTTTTCAGTCTCCTGAGGGGAAAAAGGTGTGGTCGTACCCTCTTCACAACTTTCTTTGTGTGTTTGGACCATGATAGATTGTTGGTGATGTGGACACCAAGGAACTTGAAACTCTCGACACGCTCCACTACAGCCCCATTGATGGGGGCTAGTTCAGCCCTCCTTTTCCTGTCCTCCACGATCAGCTCCTTTGTCTTGCTCACATTGAGGGAGAAGTTGTTGTCCTGGCACCACAACACTGCCAGGTCTCTGATCTCCTCCCTATAATCTAACTCATCGTTGTCGGTGATCAGGCCTACCCCCGTTGTGTCGTCAGTAAACTTAATGATGGTGTTGGAGTTGTGCTTTGCCATGCAATCTTGGGTGAACAGGGAATACAGGTGTGGACTTAGCAAGCACCCCTGAGGGGCCCCTGAGTTGAGGATCGGCATGGCAGATGTGTTGTTGCCTACCCTTACCACCTGTTGAGTGCCCGTCAGGAAGTACAGGACCCATTTGCAGAGGAAGGTGTTTAGTCCCAGGGTATTTAGCTTAGTGATGAGCTTTGTCGGCACTATGGTTTTGAACGCTGAGCTGTAGTCAATGAACAGCATTCTCACATAGGTGTTCCTTTTGTCCAGGTGGGAAAGGGCAGTGTGGAATGGAGTGGGTCTAGGGTATCCGGGATGATGGTGTTGATGTGAGCCATGACCAGCCTTTCAAAGCACTTCATGGCTACCGACGTGAGTGCCACGGGGTGGTAGTCATTTAGGCAGCTTACCTTTGCTTTCTTGGGCACCGGGACTATGGTGGTCTGCTTGAAACTTGTAGGTATTAAAGACTTGGTCAGGGAGAGGTTGAACATGTCAGTGAAGACACTTGCCAGTTGGTCAGCGCATGCTCTGAGTACACGTCCTGGTAATCTGTCTGGCCCCGCGGCCTTGTGAATGTTGACATGTTTAAACTTCTTGCTCACATAGGCTACAGAGAGTGTGATCACACAATCGTATGGAACAACTCATGCAAGCTTCAGTGTTGCTTGCCTCGAAGCGAGCACAAAATATATTTAGCCCATCTGGTAGGCTTGTGTCACTGGGCAGCTCGAGGCTGGGTTTCCCTTTGTAGGCTGGGTCTCCTAATGTAGTATACAGTGTCAACGTTTATTATCACGATGTTTGATGTACAGTTAGAAGATGACATGGCATTAAACCCTGGGTTGTCCTGAAAAGAATGAGCCTATGTTTATTGTATTTTGAAGAACATTTGCCATGGACCACACATCTGAATTCACTCATGACTCCATTCTATGTGCACCAACATTATCTGCTTCTCTGCATTGCCTTTGTGAAATCCTCACACTGTAAGATCATATTTTATCATTTAGCTAATCATGTTGGCAATAGAACAAGCTTTCAAATTATCCCCCCCCGACCCAGACTGCGATTTATAATGTAACGCTTTTGGATTGTGAAAACAACAACAGTAAATGTGTGATGCAGGGCTGTGTTCCAAATGAAACAACTACAAATGTGATTTCTCTAGTTCCTCAACGGCAAAGCTAGGAGAGCTCAAAACGCTCTTCTTTGAGTTTTAAAAGTGCATTGAAAT
Organism: Oncorhynchus kisutch; assembly: GCF_002021735.2. Classification (NCBI taxonomy): domain Eukaryota; kingdom Metazoa; phylum Chordata; class Actinopteri; order Salmoniformes; family Salmonidae; genus Oncorhynchus; species Oncorhynchus kisutch. The sequence goes on from NC_034191.2 coordinate 30,417,097, forward strand.
TACTTAGGAACTGTTACACTGTCTAATGTTTGGATTGCGCACAATTGGAGAGGTGTGTGGCCACTTGTCAAACTGGTGTCTCCCTCTCACTCAAATCTTTGTATTTTTTTTGTCTTATGTTGTACCTACCCCATATTTTCCAAGAATATTCTCATCATATTGTTGAAAGTATCTACAGTGTAATGTTTTGGATTCAGCCTTATGTCAGGTGAACTGTTGTGTCCTCACCTTCAGTCTAATAATTGCCCCATAATCTCCAAACTGTTCCCTTTTAATTGTTACCATGGTTATGTAAATGCTTTCCATAACTCTTCTGTAAGAAACATTTCAACATCCATGACATCCATATAGGCCAATTCCCACGAGTGTAAAGGGTTAAATGGCTATGTTGCATATTGGGTGTGGTGTGGGGATATCTGCAAGAAAAAGCGTTGTTATTCTCTATGCTAGCTAGTACATGAATTCCTGTTTTGTAGTATCATGTGTAGCTAAGGTTTAAGGACTTGAGTGTTAACGCCCGTGCCTGAAGCTAAGGGAGGGTAGCCAGACACTATGGGAGAGAGCTAATGCCATGTGACAGCTAGGTACCCAGCTAGCACATAATGTTCTGAGAACCATATGTTTCTTAGCTCCAGGGGTGAAAGTAAGCCGGTCCGGTACGGCGTCCTAGAAAAAGAAATAGTGGAGGTATGCCGTACCTGTAAAACATGAGACTATCACAATTATTAAAACCCCCAAAAAATCAAGAAAACTGTAGGCTTTTACAACATTATTTATCGTGACCGAATGTCAGCCACATGAAAAATGAGCGAATGGACTTGAAAACAGGTGGTATATACACTCCAAAATGCGGTGTGGTTTGATGAGAACACTGACATTTTTCCATGGAGGAGATGACTGGCCGAGACTGAAGTGCCCGGGCAGCAGCAGATGCATCAATGCAATCGCTGAATGTCATCAATCGTCGAATGTCATTAAACTAATTGGGTGTTTTAACAGATGTTTCTTTCCATTCATCAAATGGCGGGTGCACAGAGCACTATTTGGCTGCTGGAAGTCATTTGTGAGTGAACAAACATGCGCGGATAGCCTACATGAGCCTTTTGTTTTGTGTGTTTTTTCACTTATGTTGTCAGAACATTCAGTTTTATCGATCAGGACACTTATGGCTTTCTTCTCACAACCAATGTCAAACCAAAAACATACTTTCCCACAACTTCCAAGGAACCGAATGTGCTAGCTGGATAGCTTTGTGATTGTCACTCTCTGTTCCTTAGCAGGGCTGAACTACGCTTGACACCTAAGAGCCAAGCCAAACAGATCTGGAGTCGAGAGAGAGAGAAGAGAGAAGAGAGAGAGAGAAGTGAGAAGAGAGAGAGAAGAGAGAGACTGTTTGTGAAATGCACAATTATTATCATGTGAAAATGTGGTTTAACTCATTGCAATGGAAGAAAACAATATAATTTGATGTCTCTGGAGGGAGGAAAGAGAGAGGGGTTGCGAGAGAACACTTACACAATGTCGCTTTCCATTCTGTGGCAGCTATCAGTTCACTGTTTGGTAGGCTGGGTTTGGATATTTGAGTAAAAGCTATCTCTTGCTTTTTCTTTCTCTCTCCATTCCCCCTCTATATACTAAACAAAAATATAAACACAACATGTTAAGTGTTGGGCCCATGTTTCATGAGCTGAAATAAAAGATACCAGAAATGTTCCTGATGTACAGAAACCTTATTTCCCTCAAATTTTGTGCCCACATTGTTTTACATCCCTGTTAGTGAGCATTTCTCCTTTGCCAAAATATTCCATCCACCTGACAGGTGCGACATATCAAGAAACTGATTAAACAGCATGATCATTACACAGTTGGACCATGAGCTGGGGACAATAAAAGGCCACTCTAAAATGTGCAGTTTTGTCACACAACACAATGTCACAGATGTCTCAAGTTGAGGGAGTGTGCAATGGCATGCTGACTGCAGGAATGTCCACCAGAGCTTTCACCAGATAATTTAATGTTAATTTCTCTACCATAAGCCGCCTCCAACGTCATTTTAGAGAACATGTCAGTACCTCCAACCGGCCTCAAAACCGTAGACCATGTGTAACCACGTCAGCCCAGGACCTCCACATCTGGCTTCTTCACCTGTGGCATCGTCCGGGACCAGCCACCCAGACAGCTGGTGAAACTGAGGAGTATTTCTGTCTGAAAATAAAGCCCTTTTGTCTTAATCTCTATCTCTCCCCCTCTCTCCTTCTCTCCCTTCTCCTCTCTTTCTCTGTCTCTCTCACAAACCACCACCACACGCGCTCTCTCTCTCCTTCTCCCTTCTCCTTTCTTTTTCTGTCTCTCTCTATCACTCTCACTCTAACCCCGCCCCCTCTCTCTTATTGTGGAACCTTCCTGCATTGTGTAACCCAGGCAGTGTGGTCTGTGAGTCCTGTTAGCACCCTCTTCCCAGGGATGCTATGACGAATGGCGCTGTGTCAAGCACACACATGTAGGCAGGTATACATGCACATACACAAACACACACACATGCCCTGGCCTCAAAGACGTCACAAGGATAGTGTCTGTGCTGTAAAGGTTGTGCCTTGTTCTAGTCGGCCTGTTTGCTCAGGTGTTTCACAGCGATGCATAAGAAAAAAGCAGCATATGACCTGCTAGTTTCTAAATTGATCTCCACACACAGGCACAACCCTTCTCTTACAAACATACCTGACATGCACAGTCTCTCTCTCTCTCTCTCTCTCTCTCTCTCACACACACACACGTTTGTTTTACTATCTTTGTGCGGATCAAACAATTGATTCCCATTCAAAATCCTATTTTCCCTGACCCTAAACCTAACCCCTAACCCTAAATCTAACCCTTAACCTAACCCTAACCTTAAATCTAAACCCTAAAATACATTTCCTTGTGGGAACAGGCGAAATGTCCCCACTTTTACGTACTTCTGGTCCCCAAAAGGATAGTATAACCAAAACAACACACACTCTCTCTTTCTGCCTTTCTCTCTCCTTCTCTCACGCACTCTCATACACAAACACACTCACACACTCAAATTCCCCCCACCCCAGACAGTTTTGCCAAGTCAGGCTGTCATACTGTATCAGTGGGATCCTCAGTCTCCTCCAGAGGATGGTACAGTGCCCTTTGTGCCTCACTGCCCTGCCTCCCTGCCTGTCTCCCTGCCTGTCTCCATGCCTGTCTCCATGCCTGTCTCCATGCCTCCCTGCCTTTCTCCCTGCCTCCACGCCTTTCTCCCTGCCTCCCTGCCTGTCTCCCTGCCTGTCTCCATGCCTCCCTGCCTGTCTCCATGCCTCCCTGCCTTTCTCCCTGCCTTTCTCCCTGCCTCCCTGCATGCCTCCCCGCCTTTCTCCCTGCCTGTCTCCATGCCTCCCCGCCTTTCTCCCTGCCTCCCCGCCTTTCTCCCTGCCTTCCCGCCTTTCTCCCTGCCTCCCTGCCTGTCTCCATGCCTCCCCGCCTGTCTCCCTGCCTCCCCGCCTGTCTCCCTGCCTCCCCGCCTTTCTCCCTGCCTCCCCGCCTTTCTCCATGCCTCCCTGCCTGTCTCCATGCCTCCCCGCCTTTCTCCCTGCCTCCCCGCCTTTCTCCCTGCCTCCCCGCCTTTCTCCCTGCCTCCCCGCCTTTCTCCCTGCCTCCCCGCCTTTCTCCCTGCCTCCCACCTTTCTCCCTGCCTCCCGCCTTTCTCCCTGCCTCCCCGCCTGTCTCCCTGCCTCCCCGCCTGTCTCCCTGCCTCCCCACCTGTCCTGAGCTGTCCTGGATCTGTGGAGGCTGGAGATAGACAGAGACAGAGAAAGAGAGAAAGCGGGGGGAGCGATACAGGGAGAGTGAGAAAGACAGAAAGGGAGATAGAAGGGAAGAGAGGATGAGAGATAGAGGGAAAGAAAGAGAGAGGGTAGTATGCCTTGAATCCAGACAGACATCTGCCTTTCTCTTTGTCCCAATGCAACCTTCAAAGGCCTTCACATTTACACTCATCTTCCCCAAAATAATGCAGAGGGCAGGGCAGAGAAGGCTGGATTGGTGGCACAAGGGTATGTGAGTCGCTGTGTGCGTTTGTGTGCGTTTGTGTGTGTGTCTCTTATCTCCCCAACCTAGGATATGTTGTGTCTCATCAACATCCAATTCCGCCCGTCCCCCGTCCCCTCCTCCGTGTCATACTCCTCTCCCCCTCCTTCTCATTCCATCTCGCCCTCCTGTCTGCTTCTATCCTCCAGCCTGTTGATTCCAGCTGTGGGCATCAGAGAGAGATTGATAAAGAGACCAGACAGACCTTCAGACAAGGTAGGCAGGGGAGAGTTCACTGGCTGAAAACCATTGAGGAGAAGTGCATAGTTAAATGTAACACTTACTATGGAGCACATGCCTCAATGTAACACCAGCCATGTAGCATAGAGGGCATATGAAACAAACAAAAAAGTCAAAAGTGGATTATAGTGCAATAACGTGACTTTTCAAACATAGCTGTTGGCTTTAAAAGGTATCGCAGTGTACCTAGAAAGCCATAGAGTTGAATGAGGTCCCAGTGAAACATAGGTTGAGGGGTTCCTATCGTCAGTATGTTCCAGGAATTAATGATTGTCTAATTATAGCAGCAGGAAACACAAGATGCTGATGAGTCATACTGTTCCCCTATGCTAGTCGCTAGTGGGCGGCTGACTGACACAGCAGCAGGACCAGCCCCACAGTCTCACTGAGTCATATACAGTTCCTCTATTTGCTATAGACTAGTGGTCACCAACCTTTTCTGAGTCAAGATCACTTTCACAGTCAAAAAGCAAGCTGAGATCTACTGCTCAGATAAAATAAAATTACATTAATCCACACAAACAGTGTTTTAGGAATGAGGTTTGGGCAGTAGGCCTAATACATAATCACAGGATATTGGCTATATGATTGGCCTGAGAATATTGCTAATCAGATCATATTATATTTCAAAACTCGAGCTTTGATAACTAAATATATCAGTTGGTTTAGCATTTGTGAGGCACTGTGGAGCTCTATGATGAATTGAAATAATTGGCTTTTTTATTTCACTGGACTGATGGTACCTGCATCTGATGGTCAACGAGGTCAAATCACCACGTCACTGATATTCAGGTAGAAAAGTCGGAGCTCTAGAAAGATGTCCAAGTTTCCGACTTGGAATTCCGAGTTGGATGACCGTTCTCTGCTCTCTCCTTCCTTTCCTCCTGTGAGACTGACCAGAGAGAGGGGGCACCGTCTTCCACCTGATGGTGAAACTCGAGTCGCACCGCATCTGTCTCATGCACACATTCATGTTGTTCCTATAACCAGAGAAAGTTAAATATTCCTTCATATTAAAATCGACAGGACGAGCTGCTAATAATAATAAAACGCAGGGTTATCGATACTTGGCTACTCATTCATTGCAGCTGCGGAGAAGTACGTTTGTAATAGTGTTGAATAAAAACTGTGACAGTGGTGAATATACATTTAGACATGAACACAGTCATAAAAACAGCAGCTCTTTGCTGTATTCATTGACAGTCTCTCTGTGGTCATGGTTTTAAAAGTTATTAAATCTTACGTAAGCTAGTAGCCTATTAAACTTGGCTGTAGCCAGGGTCACGGAAGCTCTGTAGCCACGGTGATTTGAGCTATCCGATTGGGCAGCGCAGTAGGTGCACTCGATTTAGTCTGCCGAGTAGGCGGAGTTTGTCTCATGGAAACACTTTGCTTACCCGGTGCGCAGGCCTTTTGAATCAAGTGCACCTACCGGCAACAGCGCAACACAATTTTTAAAAAGGTCTTTTCTACAGAAATATTTGGTGATCGACTAGGAATGCCTAGAAGATCACTGCTATAGACGGTATCCGAAAAAAGCCATGCCCACACTCTGTATCAGAGGCAAGCAAACGGCCTGATGATGGGGTTTGGTTCTTGGTAATATCCCATCTTTGAAAAGGTGGTTACCAAAAAATCTCCCTCAAATATATATGCTTTGTGTTGTAGTCATGACAGAACCATTCCCTCTCTTTGATTCCCTATCTCCTCTCACCTTTGAACACGGACAGGACACAAGTCTGGAATCGTTTCACCTCTGAACCTGGACAGGACACAAGTCATGATTCGTTTCACCTCTGAACCTGGACAGAACACAAGTCAGGATTTGTCTCACCTCTGAACCCGTCAGGGTTCCTCTCAGGTTGAGTCATAATTATTACCCAATGAGTACTTGTCTGGTCTCTGAGGTGGCTAGTTACTTTCCATGTTTGGTATTATCTTGGCTGTGGACTCACTCTTAAAAACAACACTCTTAAAAACAAAATGGCTGTCTATAAGGTCTTCTGGCTTCATGCTTCAGTTTCCACAGGACCTTGATTAAAGATGACTTTTTATTCACAACGTATTTCAATGGAGTACTTATGAACAATTTCAGAAACATCTATTGGCTTTGTAAAGCGTTCATGCTGTCACCGTCACAAAGAGTAGATGGTTGGTTCATGTTTTTCTAAAAGAAGGAAATATCTGTACAAAGTATGCTCCCGTGCTTTATTCCTGCACAAACATTTATGGAATAGAGCAGTAATGCAAGAATAGCATTTTATTATCTTATTGTGAAACATACATTTTTCTGGGTTGCATTGGCAGATTTTGAGTCCTTAGAGTTAGTGGAAGACATAGAGAAATGTCTTTATGTTTTGTAAATGTATTTTCCTGAAAAGCTTTGGGTGGTGCTGAACAGGGATGTGTGAAGTTGTTCAAGATAAGGCTGACTGTTTCTATAACACCAATGGAACAGTGTGACACACAGGGCAGGGCAAAAACGAAGGTGTATACACCGCAGGCACAAAGTAGAAACACTAGTTACCTGGCTTGGTGACATCATTATCTAAGGTCATCTCACCTATCATATGCCCTTTCTACTATTGCTAAGTGTGTGTGTGTGACTGTGTGTCTGTGTGTTTGTGGCACGGTGGCAGCTAGGGCCTTGTCTGGCTGGTGACAGCCCAGCCTGGCTCTTTCCATGAACGTCCCAACAGTTAAGTCATGAGCCACTGCCCAACAAATGCCCTGCTTGGAGCTGCCTGCGTATCTCTCTCTCTCTCTCTCTCTCTCTCTCTCTCTCTCTCTCTCTCTCTCTCTCTCTCTCTCTCGCTCTCTCCCTGCTTTCCTGGGGGTTGAGGGTTGTGGTTATTGGGGGAGAGCATAGGGGGGAGGAATGGGTGATGTTGGAGGGGGGAAGGGGGAGAGAATGTGGGTCATCATCCACACCCAAAATCTACATCACGTGTCCCAGGCAGCTGGAATCCCATCTCCAGCTCAAACAGGCACCAATGAGGCACGTTATATAAGCGGTTATTGATCCATCAGAGAGAGTGCACTGCATGAAAAAAAACACCACAGGGACTGATGGACGGAGGGAGGGTAGAGGGTGGTTCAGTGATTTGGCTGCTGCAGAGGTGTCACAATATGTCACTATGACTCAGGGTCCAAAATATAAAGCAGCCTGCCCTATGATTGAGGAGTGCTGTGCTAATGGTGCATTCTGAAAGCAGCTAGCACTGGTTTGTTCAGACATTCGTGTTATTAAAATGCTATAAGGCCAAGAGGCCTACATAATACACCTGATATTTTTTGGGAAATATATCTACTTTAGTGTTGATCACTCTCTTAAATGAGGGTCAATCAATATTCGCACTGGGTGCTACAGTAGGTCGATTTTTAGGAGGATAAAATCAATGATTACTCTGAATGGTGAAGAGATCACCAGTGAAGTTAATGGATTGAAAATGCAGGGCTGACTCGCTAGTAACGCTGAGTTAACACTGAGTGACTCTGAGTGCCTGAGAGTAAGCTGTCAGTTTAGACATATTCAGGTCAGTGACACGTCGACTCCCAAAGTCTCCAATTTGGGATGTCATAGTTTTCAGCAGCCATGCAATTCTGCTGCTCCTACCACATCAGTGGCGGTCAGTGCAGTTTAATATTAGGGAGGAAAATAGTTTTTATTAGCATGGCCTTATTTCTATTACATCATATTGAAGGACTGCCATTCATATTCCATTCACCCAGGTCAATGTAACATCGATAGGGTTAGGCTGCTACATGATACTTGAATTTGCCCTATCTATACCCATCATGAGCTGCAACCTACAAATGAATGTTTATAATGTAGGTGCACAGGTTGAGAGACAAACCGGAGTAATCAAGGTGACAGACAGTGACACATTCAATACTGCCTTGCACACACTTGCCTGCATCTAACTGATCTGGGGTGTAGTCATTAGTCCAAACAGAGAGTTCCTATTGGACAAATTCCAGTAGGTCTCTCCCAGTTTTGTTTTGTTTGCTTCTGTTTAAGAAACGTTTTGCAACAGAATCGGCGGAATGAATACACCCCTGATCACCTGCACACGCAGTTCAATTTCATAACAGCCACATACAGCATCATCACTTTTCTTGTTGTAGAATTCCTTCTCCCAACTACACACTCTTAACTTTTCACTTCGCTTGTGGACTTCAGTGCACAACACAACAGCTGTCTGTGACCAGGTACAAAAACCTCTCCAAGCCAATCCTTTGTACCATAACCGCTTAACAGATCCTACATCGTAGTCACCATATTAAAGTTAAAGCTAATCGACAAACTAGAACTAACGCGTAAGTAAACCCATATCCAATCCATGTGTACAATCACGCAGTACTGTGTACAGCAAGCAGTTTAGCAGTTACATCGGCGAGCCCCTGTGGCAATAAATTCATAAAAACTAAAGCTTACCTTGACTTGGAAGAGTTAGCCAGATAGCTAACCTAAATTGCATTCCTCTTTGTTTGAATCCGATTGTTGAGTAGGCTAAATGAGCTGCTTTAGCTATTTAAGTGAATGGTAAACTAAGATTAGTAAGACGAAAAAAAACTAAACGAAATTCTTCTCTCTTACTCTGCTGCTTCTCCTTAATTTATGAAGAGATGCATTTGTTCAAAACAGTTAAACTATTGTCTCTCTCCTTGAATAAACTTCTCACCACACTGCAGTGCTAGCTAGCTGTAGTTTATGCTTTCAGTACTAGATTAATTCTATGATCCTTTGGATGACAACATGTCTGTTCATACTGACGAATCCAAGATGGCGTAGCAGTCAGACGTCTTGTCGTGTCGTGTCCCTTGTATATATCATTTTTTTACATATTTTTCTTCGCATATCTTTTAAAACATTTTGCTAAACCTCAACTTCTAAATACTCTCCTGCAACTCGCCTCACCCAATGTAGCGCGGATCTGCTTTTTTTTTCTAAAGTATTTATATTTACTTCGGATCCGGAACCCCCCTCAACTGAAGCTAGCCAGCTAACTACCAGCTATCAGCAAACCATTGCTAGCGGTCTTCAGCTTTCTTTAGCTCGGAAAGCTCTCGCCAGTTCGAACAACGCGACTCTAACCAGAGCATAACGGACCTATTATTTTTTATCCCCAGATTCCCACCGGATTCCCACCGCAAACGGAACATTTTCAGCTGGATCTTCACAACTAGCTAACTAGCTAACCGCAACCCCGGATGATTACTTCTGGCTAGCGTTTCCACCCACTTAGCTTGAAGCTATCCCGGCCAGAGCTCCTGTGCTACCACCGAAGCATACTCCTGGGCTACAATATCCGGACCCATGACCGGTCTATCGATGTCACCGCATGAAGAGGCATAAACAGACTCACCCCATCGCGACGTCCCCCAAAGGCTAACTTTCTAGCCCTTGCTATCTCCTTGCTTGCTAATTCGGCCTGCTAACTGCTAGCTTGTTTAGCCCCGGTCCGCTAACTGCTACCTTGTTTAGCCCCGGCCTACTAACTGTTAGCTTGTTAGCACAGGCCTGCTAACCATCTGAATCGCCGCGTCCCAACCACTCACTGGACCCATATTTATTTTCAATCTCTTTTCGATTTTTAATTCGTTTATACCTTCCGGTAACCTGCCTCACCCAATGTAATACGGAATCGCTATTATTTTAAATTTTTAGAACACACTCAAGAACCTCCAGAAGCTAAACAGCTAACTAGCTACAAGCTATTTAGTCATTGTTAGCCACTGCTAGCGGCTTTTACCTTTTACCTTCTGCACAGCCAGCCAGTTTTTTTTACCTGGATAATACTCGCCAGTCTACCTTCCCTGCCCCATCCACCGCTGCCCCCTGGACACTGATCACTTGGCTACATAGCTGATGCATGCTGGACTGTCCATTAATCATGGGACTCCATTCTGCTTGTTTATGTTTTATCTGTCGGCCCCAGCCGCACTCAGGCTCTGTGTGTAGTTAATCCGACCCTCCCTGCCTAGTCAACGCCATTTTACCTGCTGTTGTTGTGCTAGCTGATTATCTGTTGTTGTCTCACCTACTGTTTTAGCTACTGTTTTAGCTAGCTCTCCCAATTCAACACCTGTGATTACTGTATGCCTCGCTGTATGTCTCTCTCAAATGTCAACATGCCTTGTAAACTGTTGTTCAGGTTAGTTATCATTGTTTTAGTTTACAATGGAGCCCCTAGTTCCACCCTTCATACCCCTGATACCTCCTTTGTCCCACCTCCCACACATGCGGTGACCTCACCCATTACAACCAGCATGTCCAGTGATACAACCTCTCTCATCATCACCCAGTGCCTGGGCTTACCTCCGCTGTACCCGCACCCCACCATACCCCTGTCTGCGCATTATGCCCTGAATATATTCTACCATGCCCAGAAATCTGCTCCTTTTAATCTCTGTTCCTAACGCCCTAGGCGACCAGTTTTGATAGCCTTTAGCCGCACCCTCATTCTACTCCTCCTCTGTTCCGTGGGTGATGTGGAGGTAAACCCAGGCCCTGTTTTACTCACTGCTTTAGCACACTCTGCTAACCCTGATGTCCTTGCCGTGTCTGAATCCTGGCTCAGGAAGGCCACCAAAAATTCTGAGATTTCCATACCCAACTATAACATTTTCCGTCAAGATAGAACTGCCAAAGGGGGAGGAGTTGCAGTCTACTGCAGAGATAGCCTGCAAAGTAATGTCATACTTTCCAGGTCCATACCCAAACAGTTCGAACTACTAATTTTGAAAATTACTCTCTCCAGAAATAAGTCTCTCACTGTTGCCGCCTGCTACCGACCCCCCTCAGCTCCCAGCTGTGCCCTGGACACCATTTGTGAATTGATCGCCCCCCATCTAGCTTCAGAGTTTGTTCTGTTAGGTGACCTAAACTGGGATATGCTTAACACCCCGGCAGTCCTACAATCTAAGCTAGATGCCCTCAATCTCACACAAATCATCAAGGAACCCACCAGGTACAACCCTAAATGTGTAAACAAGGGCACCCTCATAGACGTCATCCTGACCAACTGGCCCTCCAAATACACCTCTGCTGTCTTCGACCAGGATCTCAGCGATCACTGCCTCATTGCCTGTATCCGCTACGGAGCCGCAGTCAAACGACCACCCCTCATCACTGTCAAACGCTCCCTAAAACACTTCTGTGAGCAGGCCTTTCTAATCGACCTGGCCCGGGTATCCTGGAATGACATTGACCTCATCCCGTCAGTTGAGGATGCCTGGTCATTCTTTAAAAGTAACTTCCTCACCATTTTAGATAAGCATGCTCCGTTCAAAAATGCAGAACTAAGAACAGATATAGCCCTTGGTTCACTCCAGACCTGACTGCCCTCGACCAGCACAAAAACATCCTGTGGCGGACTGCAATAGCATCGAATAGTCCCCGCGATATGCAACTGTTCAGGGAAGTCAGGAACCAATACACGCAGTCAGTCAGTCCTGTAGCTCCAACTCCAAAAAGTTCTGGGACACTGTGAAGTCCATGGAGAACAAGAGCACCTCCTCCCAGCTGCCCACTGCACTGAGGCTAGGTAACACGGTCACCACCGACAAATCCATGATTATCGAAAACTTCAACAAGCATTTCTCAACGGCTGGCCATGCCTTCCGCCTGGCTACTCCAACCTCGGCCAACAGCTCCGCCCCCCCCGCAGCTACTCGCCCAAGCCTCTCCAGGTTCTCCTTTACCCAAATCCAGATAGCAGATGTTCTGAAAGAGCTGCAAAACCTGGACCCGTACAAATCAGCTGGGCTTGACAATCTGGACCCTCTATTTCTGAAACTATGCGCCGCCATTGTCGCAACCCCTATTACCAGCCTGTTCAACCTCTCTTTCATATCGTCTGAGATCCCCAAGGATTGGAAAGCTGCCGCAGTCATCCCCCTCTTCAAAGGGGGAGACACCCTGGACCCAAACTGTTGCAGACCTATATCCATCCTGCCCTGCCTATCTAAGGTCTTCGAAAGCCAAGTCAACAAACAGGTCACTGAACATCTCGAATCCCACCGTACCTTCTCCGCTGTGCAATCTGGTTTCCGAGCCGGTCACGGGTGCACCTCAGCCACGCTCAAGGTACTAAATGATATCATAACCGCCATCAATAAAAGACAGTACTGTGCAGCCATCTTCATCGACCTTGCCAAGGCTTTCGACTCTGTCAATAACCATATTCTTATCGGCAGACTCAGTAGCCTCGGTTTTTCGGATGACTGCCTTGCCTGGTTCACCAATTACTTTGCAGACAGAGTTCAGTGTGTCAAATCGGAGGCCATGCTGTCCGGTCCTCTGGCAGTCTCTATGGGGGTGCCACAGGGTTCAATCCTCGGGCCGACTCTTTTCTCTGTATATATCAATGATGTTGCTCTTGCTGCGGGCGATTCCCTGATCCACCTCTACGCAGACGACACCATTCTATATACTTCCGGCCCGTCATTGGACACTGTGCTATCTAACCTCCAAACGAGCTTCAATGCCATACAACACTCCTTCCGTGGCCTCCAACTGCTCTTAAACGCTAGTAAAACCAAATGCATGCTTTTCAACCGTTCGCTGCCTGCACCCGCACGCCTGACCAGCATCACCACCCTGGATGGTTCCAACCTTGAATATGTGGACATCTATAAGTACCTAGGTGTCTGGCTAGACTGTAAACTCTCCTTCCAGACTCATATCAAACATCTCCAATCGAAAATCAAGTCAAGAGTCGGCTTTCTATTCCACAACAAAGCCTCCTTCACTCACGCCGCCAAACTTACCCTAGTAAAACTGACTATCCTACCGATCCTCGACTTCGGCGATGTCATCTACAAAATTGCTTCCAACACTCTACTCACCAAACTGGATGCAGTTTATCACAGTGCCATCCGTTTTGTAATTAAAGCACCTTATACCTCCCACCACTGCGACTTGTATGCTCTAGTCGGCTGGCCCTCGCTACATATTCGACGCCAGACCCACTGGCTCCAGGTCATCTACAAGTCCATGCTAAATAAAGCTCCACCTTATCTCAGTTCACTGGTCACGATGGCAACACCCATCCGTAGCATGCGCTCCAGCAGGTGTATCTCACTGATCATCCCTAAAGCCAGACTTTTATCTCCCTCACCAACTTCAAACATCTGCTATCTGAGCAGCTAACCGATCGCTGCAGCTGTACATAGTCTATCGGTAAATAGCCCACCCATTTTTACCTACCATCCCCATACTGTTTTTATTTATTACTTTTCTGCTCTTTTGCACATCAATATCTCTACCTGTACATGACCATCTGATCATTTATCACTCCAGTGTTAATCTGCAAAATTGTAATTATTCGCCTACCTCCTCATGCCTTTTGCACACAATGTATATAGACTCCTAGACCCCTTTTTTTCCTACGGTGTTATTGACTTGTTAATTGTTTACTCCATGTGTAACTCTGTGTTGTCTGTTCACACTGCTATGCTTTATCTTGGCCAGGTCGCAGTTGCAAATGAGAACTTGTTCTCAACTAGCCTACCTGGTTAAATAAAGGTGAAATTAAAAAATTAAAAAAATAAACTGCAAGAGCTCTGATAGGTTGGAGGACATCCTCTGGAATTTGTCATAATTATTGTGTAAGACTATTGAAGGGGGTGATCTCCATGAGCCTCGGTTTTATATTGAAGTCAATGTACCCAGAGGAGGATGGAAAATAGATGTCCTCTGGCTACACCATGGTGCTACCCTATAGGGTGCTATTGAGGCTACTAGAGACCTTCATTGCAAAACAGTGTTTTAATCAGTTGATCGATGGCTTGTTGGTTCAAGCCACAAGCAGACAAATAAGAGTATTTGAAAAACTGAGAGACAGAGGAGGACAAAGAGACACACAGAGAAAGAGAGAGAGAGAGAGAGAGAGAGAGAGAGAGAGAGAGAGAGAGAGAGAGAGAGAGAGAGAGAGAGAGAGAGAGAGAGAGAGAGAGAGAGAAAGAGTGTCCAAGGATTGTGTATTCCCTTTACATGTACAAGGCTAATCATATCTGTAAGTAGGCCTTGGCCTTACCTCCGTGTGGCAACGCAGATAAATACTCAAAAACCTTTCTCTGACTGGTGCTTCTGGTCCTGGGGCAGGCAGGCATAGCGTTCACATACACAGAGTCAGAGTTCCCTGCTCGTTATGGAGATTGTTGAGGGGTGAAACGTGAAGTAGGGCAGATGTGGTAATACAAGGTAATAGTAAATGTATGACACTCGACTGGTGACATGGCAGGGTCAAATGAGTCCAATCGTTTCTCACTTATTCCTAGATTCCTGGAGATAAGGCTTAAGTAGTTAAAGTTTCACTGTTTACTGGTGTGGGTCTTTAAATGCTCCAAATGGTGTCCAAATGTGGGCTACAGAGAAAGCTTCAGTCTGTGTCAGGCTCAGCAGTGCGGAGAAAGGCATTGATGAATGCCCTAGCTATAATAATTAAAGTTACTGTTTTACCAATATAGAACTGACTCCATTCAATGTCTTCTCTGCCTATCCTCTTCTCCTTACTTCGTAATGTAGTTATATGAATAGGTGTTGTTGACGTGCCAGTCACAAAACCACCGACCGGACAGAAAGAGGTACAAAAAGAAGAATGAAGGAGAGGGATCACGGATCACATAGATCGATACGGAAATGGCGGATTGCTCCTCCGGGAAAAGTGGTGAAGTTGAGATCTCTTAAAGGGTCACGAACCGAAGTTTCAAGTCATAATATAGCTGTTATGTCTACACACAGTCAACAGTTAACCTCGATGAGGAGGGCTGTGTGAAAGAGCAAAGCTAGTAGGCTACAGTTCATGTAGAATGTAATGGGATACACCTACTGTATTCAGAATTCAATGAACCGGGAACCTACCTAATCCAGCACTGGTAACTATGAGGGATGTTCATAATTATGTCATTAAAACAACGGGTTACAGTAAGTAATGCAAATGCTTATTCAACCTAACCCTCCAAGAATGAATGTGAGTCATGTTGGCCTTCATTTGTTAGAGCTCATTTGCACATAGCACTAAAATAACCTTGTCTGACATGTTTTGCAACAGTGTGATTAGTTGACAGAAAAAAACCCTTTTCTCTCCTTTACCCTTCAGCCAAGGACATGTCAAGTAAGACCAAATGATTGTGTACGCATGCATGTGTGTGTGTGTGTGCCTGCGTGAGGAGTGCGTGTGCGCATGTGTGGAGAATGATTTAGTGAGGGTTAAATATTTTTGCATTTCACCAACGTAAAACCTCCTTCGCCTTGTAAGCAGCGT
>NC_034191.2:30435201-30447701 GCF_002021735.2 Oncorhynchus kisutch
TCACCTACAGTATAACCTAATGGACAACATCTCACCCTGTCACCTACAGTATAACCTAATGGACAACATGTCACCCTGTCACCTACAGTATAACCTAATGGACAACATGTCACCCTGTCACCTACAGTATAACCTAATGGACAACATGTCACCCTGTCACCTACAGTTTAACCTAATGGACAACATGTCACCCTGTCACCTACAGTATAACCTAATGGACAACATGGGGGGAAACAATAATCCACCGTCATGCTTTTTTGTCCTATCAGATCAGCCATGAGAAGGTTCTAGACAGTGTATCCCTCTTTACTTTGACTCTTGTTAGATGTAGAGGTCTGGTTTATCAGGTCCCAGGCTCCCATGACTGTTCTGATGATTTATTTACAAGTTAATTGCAATTTGCTTTTTGCTTTTTGCTGTACCTGATAGAGCAGATTTAGTCTCATGTGCAGAAGTAAGCCGTCTGGCGCAAGAGTTCTGACTGCATGCACATTTGAGTGCCCCAGGACAGTCAGACAGTTCCCCCCTCATAGCAAATAGCTGGAAAAACAATCCAAGCAATGTTCGCAAGGCCTCTGTGCCCGTGGAGGTGGAGCTGTGGCTGGATGTCACTGAAGGGCACAGCAGTAAGTAACTGAACATCTTGTTTTAAACAATGTATTCTGAAACAGGAAAATGTACACATTTACCTATGGATTTTATACATCCGTCTGTGTGATGTCAACAACATACCAGAAGTCAGAGGTCAGAGGTCATCTTAGAGGCAGTCATGGCCAACATCATATCACCCTGTTCCCTATACTGTGGTCTAGTTTTGACCAGAGCTCTATGGGCCCTGGTCAAAACTAATGCACCAAAAAATAAAATAGGGTGTCATTTGGGATGTGAACGATGCATAGTCAGTGTACTGTAAAGCAGTGCTGAGTCACGATGCATTCCTTAGGGGGAAACACAGGCGTGCTCCCCTACTGAGAACCACTAATGTCTAAAGAATACAGCATTGTCTTTACTCCTTTCCTAAAATCCTGCTGCTGCCTAGTTACAGCACTTTGAACCCGGGCCATGAACACAGTGTAGCGTGGGCAGGGAGAGGAGGAGGGAAGGAGGAGGGAGGCAACAGAACAGCTGGCCTGATTTTGAAAGTGCATTTTTTAGCTTCCTTCAGACTCAGAACTGGGGCTGCAGCCGGCCGGCATGTCGTGCACTGGCTCTTTAAATCTCTGTTAAGTGTCATCTTGCACGCACCCAACTGCTGAGTCATTGGGTTCAGGCTGATTTAGTAACCTCCGCCCAGCAGGGCTCCTCATTGGCTTTGGTCTCCACATAGCGGTCCGCGTGGTTGGTTTGCCAGCGCCACTAAACAGTTACTTTTTGCCAGAGGAAGCTCTTATTAAAGGGACAGCAGAACCATTCCCCCTTAAATGACTTAATGACTGTCTGATTGACTGACTATCTAACTGAATGACTGAAATGCTGGACAGCTGGCTGGCTGACTGACTAACTGACTGACTGACTGGCTGCCTAACTGACTGAGACTATGTGAGGGCCACTGGTCCACAGCGGTGGGGTCACAACACTGTCCGCGGATAGGAAGACAAGACAAAAGCCCTGTCTCGAGAGAAACAGAGAGTGACAGTGAGATAGGGGCTAGAGAGAAACAGAGAGTGACAGAGTGAGGAGGGGCTACAGAACGAGAAAGAGAGAGAGAGAAATATGGAAGATAAGTGCTATAGAGAGATCTAGAGAGAGAGAGAGAGATAAGAGGGATGCACTCACTCTCATTGTCATATTGTATCACAAATCAGTAAATCTTTTGGAAACCCAGAAAGAAAATAAGGAAAGGCCCTAAGGCCTCAGCAGATTGTGCAATGTGACTCAGAGTAAAGTCTCCCTCATGACTGGCCTCTGACGCCCTGGAAGTGTACCTACCAGCTATACCCTGTAATAGTCACCTGGTAACTACGTAGCCTAGATACGTCCCTGTAATAGTCACCTGGTAACTACGTAGCCTAGATACGACCCTGTAATAGTCCTCTGGTCACTAAGTAACCTAGACACAAGCCTGTAATAGTCCTCTGGTCACTAAGTAACCCAGACACAAGCCTGTAATAGTCCTCTGGTCACTAAGTAACCCAGACACAAGCCTGTAATAGTCCTCTGGTCACTAAGTAACCTAGACACAAGCCTGTAATAGTCTTATTTAAGGTTACATAATACATGTAAATGCAGATGCAGAATCTAGAAATGAGTTCTTAGTGAAAGCCCACTTACTGTAGAGGAGGACCAACCCCTCCCTGCTGTGCTCTAATAATGTGTATGGATGGATCATGTCTTCACCATAACATGCTACCACTATTACATAATTTCCTCTCAATTTCATCCATGGTCTCTCTCACTCATCCATAGAGGAAGGCTGCCCTCCTATTCCTTCCTATTACTCTGTTTCATAGATCAGTGTGGACTCCATGGGGTGAGGAAAGAGGAATGAGACATTATATCTGTGGTTGAAAGGGATCCAAGCTGTTACTTGCCTAGCAGAGGTGCTGATTTAGAGAGAGAGAGAGAGAGAGAGAGAGAGAGAGAGAGAGAGAGAGAGAGAGAGATGGAGAGAGAGAGAGAGAGAGAGAGAGAGAGAGAGAGAGAGAAAGTAAGAAAGAAAGAAAGAAAGAAAGAAAGAAAGAAAGAGAGAGAGAGAGAAAGAGAGAGAGAGAGAGAGAGAGAAAGAGAGAGAGAGAGAGAAAGTAATTAGAGAGAGCAGCAGCTCTAAGTACAGTTTCCACAGCTTGGATGTACTATATTTGAGCCGGTGCAGCCACAGTTGAAGGCAGCTTTAATCCTGCTATGAGTGCTTATGTAGGACACATACAGCCACACAGGAAGCTCTAATGCAAAGTTTCCATCCCACTGAATATGGTTCACCTCATACAGCATAACACAGCAGGAATTCCCCCCATGACTGTGATAGAAGACTCTCATAAGAGAATATCAGGACCATGTCATGCTTTATTCAGTGTGGTGACTCAGCCAATGACTGTATAAGGAAGGCACTCAGGCAAGTTGGAGGCAGTTCAATGGATTCACTACTAGAATTTTAATGGAAGGTGATGGGGCAGACAGCAGTGTCTGAAAGACAGAGATATGGAGAGAAACAGATGACTTGTCAATAAGATGGACAGACATAGTCATACAACCTCAATAGTCCACTTACACAAAACAGTATTGTGGTCCAACAAAGCAACGTATTCACAGAATTTTGGAGACAGGGTGTAGACCAATCATCACACTCATACAATATAGCGTAAAGTGTTTCAGGGTGAAGAAGTTAACAATATCCTCACAGTTTTCTTCCCGTCTTCTTCTATTCAGCGCCTGCAGTGTCTAAACTAGCTCTGTTGTTCCTGCCTCATGCCTCCTGTCTCCAATCATGGAGCCGGCGTCGCAGCACATAGCTAGCATGCCTGAGGTAACAACACACAGGAGAGGAGCATCTCTGAAGACAGAAATCAACCAGGCCCATGAATTTCAATGTGGAGCTTATGGAGGATCATTACCTATTCAATCAAGCTAGTGTTTAGCTTAGTTTAGCTTCTAGGCTATTCTTAGACTACAAGTCCCCTGAATCTCAATTGTGATCCAAAGAATCCCAAGTTATTCAAGCTAGTGGTTAGCTTAGCTTCCAGGGTATTCCTAAACTAGAAGGCTGTAATGTGTTGTTGACTCACGTAGCTATCTTAAGATGGGTGCACTAATTATAAGTAGCTCTGGATGAGAGCGTCTACGAAATGACTAAAATGCAAGGCCAATGAATTTTAATGTCGATTTATGCTAGATGTGAGCTTCCAGGCCAGGATATTATTACTAGACTACAGCTCTATGTCGGTTGGAGTTGGCGCAATCCACTGCAAAAACACAGGAATATGGGTGTGGGAGTGTGAGATGCAGAGGGATTTGGGAATGGGACACCCTGTTCTGACCATGGCTGTTTCCCAAATGGCACCCTATTCCCAACATAGTGCACTACTTTTGACCAGAGCCTAGAACGAGAATGTTCTGCACCAGCCTTCGGAGCAGGCAGCTCACTGGATGGAGGGAAACACCCACCCCGGGTGTGTGTTTCCATGTGTGTGTGTGTGTGTGTGTGTGTGTATGTTTATTTGTGTGTGTGTGTGTGTGTGTGTGTGTGTGTGTGTGTGTGTGTGTGTGTGTGTGTGTGTGTGTGTGTGTGTGTGTGTGTGTGTGTGTGTGTGTGTGTGTAAACACCCTCCCCAGGTCACTCTTTAGTCTAGGCCCCACAGGGACAAACCACTGCTGGGAGGAAGAAGGATTTACAGCATTTCCTGAACGAATGGTTCCTGTAGCACATTCCTGCCCTGCTTTACACACACACACACACACACACACACACACACACACACACACACACACACACACACACACACACACACACACACACACACACATTCAGGCACTGCTTTGCAAATCATCTACACAACTGAGGCTAAGGAATAAAAGCTGTGTCACTGTGCTGAGGCTGAGGCTTTGCTTCTCGTGTTAATGCCTGTTTGATATGTGGAACAAAAAAGGGGTTGACAGGCCAGTGCCTTTCATCTGACTGCAAAGCAACTCTGCAGCTAACCGGAAGGGGGTGATATAATGCTGTTTAAACGGACTTCTTCTGATCCCAGCCCCCAACACACACACACAAATGCAAGTACGCACGCACGTATGCACACACACTTGTACAACTTCAAGCATCATGTGCACACTCGCACAAGTATACACATACACATTCTCTCTCTCTTTTGCGCTCTCAGAGAGATCTGCATTAAAAAGACATAAGGTAGAAAATACACTCACGTTCTGCCTCTCTCCATGCATGCTAAGGAGATGTTAGATATCTTCAATTATGTATCATCAGCCAGGGACGATTAGTATCAAAAATCTGCCTTCTGGCTGATGTGATGAGCCAAATATAGTCTATAATTTTTTTGTGAAGAAAATGAAGATACAGTGTATAATATCCGAACTACTCTACCTGTATATTACTGTATGTCACTTATATGTTTATGTGTTTGTATATAATTATCTATGATATAATTGACAGTTGTTTTGTTGGGTTGCTGCGATTGTTTGTCCTTTGGGGTTGCTGCCTGCTATAATTGACATGTGAATGCTGAGGAAATGGAAAGTTGAATTCCTCTGTTTTTCCCTTTGCAAAGCAAGTGCTCTCATCCAAAAGTGAAATTCCTGTGACTTTAGCAAGCCATTAATTAAGGTTTCCGTCCACAAGATGGGCAATGGCCTGTTTGGTAGTGGAGCCCCACTGCCTCGTACTACTCTCACAACCTCAGGAATGTTGCATTTGCTCAATAAACTGTTATGTTGAAAAACACTTTCAATTCAAAGAGATTTTATTGGGTGACTAGGTTGTCTGGGGTTACATTACCCTTCTTCTGGAGTGGAATAGCACTATAAGGAATAGAAGTAGGGATATACTGTGTACTTATAGGCCTCAGCATAGATAATATAGGGATGAAGGCACACAGTAAAATGACAAACGGGGCTGTATATTTAAGGTAATGCAGCTATGGCAAAGGAAGGCCTTTCTTTGTTACATAATACAGTAAATGTACTTAGCAGACATCCTTTAGGGGGATGCATCTATTCACATTGGATAAACATCTGTGATATAGACATATTCTATGACCCAAAAAGCACCCTATTCTCTATACCAGGGTTTCCCTAACTCAGTCCTGGGGCCTCCCCTGGGTGCATATTTTGGTTTTTGTCCCAGCACTACACAGCTGATTCAAATAATCAAAGCTTGATGATGAGTTGGTTCTTTGAATTAGGGGTGGGAAGCCCTGCCTGTAGGCCTAGAGCACTATGTAGGGGGTAGGGTGCCATTTGGGACACACGGAGAATCATTCTTTGAGGGTGAAGTTGACAACAGTGATAACTGTTCTCTTGACGCTATGAGAACCCTACCCCAATTTTGTGTTATTACAATGTTAATGCAATATCAGAACAACATCTCAATCCTCTTCTCTCCTTGCTCATCTACTGTCCACCTCTCTCTCTCCTCTCCTCCTTTCTCCTCTCCTCTCCACCTTCAGTGCAGATTATGTGGAAAGGAGTGAAGAGGAAAGACCTTATATAGCCTACTACTAGAGATGCTGTAACCTCCTCGCAATGCACATACAGTCCTGCTCTGATATTGAATTAAGCCTTTTTTAAATATGTAGGAAAGTTAACAGTACTCAACTCCAACCCGAATTTATGAGTAAAACCCTCTGCTATATGCCACTCCTATTGGTCGGCATCTTTTGTTCACGCCTCCTAGCCCATAGTCATCCCCTACAACATTGGTGGGAGCACCTGTCACTCAAGGTGCATAAGCGGTGGGAGTCGTCAGTGTTCTTTGACGTTGGAGTTTGATTGGCCAGCTGTTGCTATTGGCGTCACTGCGCTGCCAGCTGATCGCAGTGAGAAGCCGGTTTGAAGGGAGTTGGACTAGAGAGAACCAAGACGCAGCGATAGAGGGACTGGTTGGTTGGGGAACTGCTGGGAAACTGGAAAGTGAAACTGGGGCGGTATCTTCGTTTTTACCGGTTAAGTTATAATGTATCGCACACTAATAGATACAAGGGTGATAGTTGAATAGTTGAAAGTGTATTTTAAACTTGAACTATTATAGATGTGTTTCGTCCAGGACTAGAACTGTCAAAATTGATTGAGAGAGTTAAGGTGTGGCTGCCTTTAAAACGGGTTTTCTTCTTCAAGACTTGCATCTGACCTAAATGCTTATGTTAATAAAGCTTGATCATAGCTATATACAGTGAGAAGTAGCCTAGCTGATCGATTTTCAATATGAATGGCGCATTTGATAGAGGAAGCATTCGATTATACAACTAATAGTGCCGTCTCGACAAGGCTAATAAGCATTATTCTAAATATGACCGATGGAATCTATTCTGCTATTATTTGGATGATCAAAACAAGTATTTAATAATTCGATGTATAATGCTTTGAAATGGACGTAGCAACTTTACAATCATATCGCAGCCCACAGATGAGTGGCAAGTCAACGGAGCTGTGGTGAGGAAGGCCTAGTCCATGATATAAGGTAATTCGATAATTGATAAAACATCTTTAAATTTTTTTAATATATTTTTTAATCGTTTTCTTTATGATGGAGCTGCTTGTAACTAGGCTACTGACATGTTGAGTCACACCGAGGAAAGAAGTTAGTCTAACCTACAGAAAAAAGTAAGTGCGTCTATGTTAATGTAAAAACTTTTAAATGTCTTTATGAGCGTTGAATAACCTTAACTGAATAGATTGAAGTAATCTACATTGTCTGCAACTAAAATATAAAATAGAGCGTGAAATGAGACCTATTGAGACTATTGCCATAACCGTTACAAATATTGCAAATTGAATGTTCCAAATTATGTAATCAAATAGTTAACTTGCAGTGCCATTCGGACTATTTGTACTCTCGTCTGTAGGCGGTGCCTTCACTGCCATATTACCTAATTCAATACAGCAGTGTATTGAATATAAGATGTAAGAGTTTTTTCAAAGGCCATCTCATATAGACTAAACGTTAAATGTATTGGTTTATGGACACTTCTATTGTGCGCATTCGTGGCCTATAGAGACAACGGGCGTGCCCATCAATTAGTCTACTTGTAAGAAAAAGAATGGGGCCAACGAGCCCAGAATAATATTCGGTCATATTTAAAACTGAAACAAAATGTAAAAGATCAAGCTCATTGCTGTACTGTAAAATCGTTTTAAAATACCTATTCATAGATCATAGCTTTTAACTATACAGTTTTATTATTTAGTAGTATGCTACTAGCCTAAAGAATAATGTGTAATGAACTTACTCATTATCTTCTCGTTATTTAGTTAGAGTAACTCACTGTAATTCCCTTTAATTCGACTTAAAGGAGAGGATTGCGAAGCAAATGTCTTTTATGGCCCCACCCTTTACAGAGAAACATGGATGTTGACGACAGTTTTCCCCGTAAGTTTCTTCCTTTCCCCTTTCCCTCCTCTCCTCATCTCTCATTTTACGTTGATAAACCCTGATTTAAATGGAGAGAACCTGTAACCTACCCTATAAACTGGCTGGCAACACCCTAAAGATCAGACAGCAGGATCTTCATTCAAGCTCCCATGACATCTCCTTTCCCTTGATCAAGGTAAGATATGAACTGTCTTACCTCATTATTGAATACAATAAATAGTCTATGATAGGCCTTGCTCTTTTAAATGAACTTTTTTCATCATTTACTTATTTTTCAGTGGAATTTTGTAGCAGTGATTATGTAAGTATAGGAACAAGTGTTTACAAGCTCTCCAACTCATGCTTATGCAATCCCAGTTTGAGGATTTCAACACTCAGAGGAGAGCTGTTAAAAGTTCAAATGTGACAGCTCATCAAAGAGAGCTCCGCTTTCCACTCTAAAGATCTGGCACTATGTCACGTGTAGGTCTAATCTTTTATTCACTCAATGACTGTTAGACTGCACCTGAAATTCCTTAAATCCTCAAAGCCTATCAATTCAATTCAACAATGCTCCCTTGCACACTTAATATCTCAAGCACTATTCCACTCCACTACCACCAGACAATCGATTTATTCTGAATTGCAGTCAAGACCTTGTTGGATTCATCCTGAAGCCTCGTAGGCAAACACTGCCTGTTTGGCAGTGACTCATCTCTTCTTGGGTGTGATATTGATGCTTCATCCTTATTCACTGGGGGTGGATGAATTCTTAAGACCTATAGCTGGTTTACTGTCTGGCTGCAATAAATTGACCAGGCAGGCTACTAGGATGAGTTGTAAGGGGCAAGAGGCAGGCAGTAGTTTCTTTTTTGGTTTCCCATGCACCTTCTTTTTTGATGCCTCTGGAGAGTGAAAGACTGTTTTGTCACGAGATCGAGACTTCAGGCTCCAAAGTTCCTCAGGGCCATTTTGACTTTGCCACAGTGATTTCATGCCCTTGCAACAACATAGCATTTCTGGCTGTATGTTTGTTCTGTGTTGTGTGTATGAGTTTGAGGGTGTGTATGTGTGTGTGTGTCTGTGTGTGTGTGGTTAGCAAGCGCTGTCTTTATCTCTGCATGACTGGACGAGATTCATACAGATGTCAACAGAGCCGCTCCCCAGAACGATAGAACAACAGACAGAAAGACATCCCTGCTGGCTGGCCAGATGGACAGACTGGCAGGCAGGCCGGGTGGATGGATTGGCAGGCAGTCAGGCAGACCGACAGACGGACTGTATGGGTGTATATGAACAGAGGGATTGAGAGAGATATAAAGAGGGAGAGGGAGTATATGATGAAAGAGAGGAATGCTTGTAATTCAAGGTCTTTCTCTGCAGTCCTGGGTTCCCTCTGCCTTACTCCAATCTAATGATTGGAGTCTTAGCAAGTCATGACGATATATATGTGTATTTGTGTGTGTGTGCCCATTCTTATGGTTAGTCTGTATGAGACATAACATTCTCTTTAGTCCTAGAAATCATCTACTCCCTCACATGAAAGGTATTAAACCATTCTGATCTATTAATAAAATAATTACACATTTAATTTGACAGACACCTTTCAGGACACTTAAGAACGCCTTACATTAAAAGTACATACATTCAAGAGCAGGTTAAATTGGATTTAACCATTGGATTACTTACATTGATCCTATTATCAGAAAAAAAACAGAACAGTTTAATTTCACCAGAAGCCAATATTACTCTAGTCTAGCTTTGACATTAGCATGCTAACGCAGCTCTTATTGAGTAGCATAGTTGGGCTGTGCTGAATGCTGGATTGCACATTGACAGTTATTGATAGGCTATCAGAGTATTCCCAGTGGGTGAGGAACTGCAGTGGAAATGCGCATTCTAAAATGAGGTTGCATGTTTCAGACAGGGCCACACCCTATGCCTGTAGATGTATACACTGCATCACACATCAGAGTACAAACTTTACTTTTCAATCTAATTATAAATGGGTTATTTCTGGTTTGTTACAATTAATCCACATGTAACCAAAAACTATACCAAGGTAATCATTATTTTACAACACTTTTATCACACGTTTTCGTTTTGACTAAATTCACTTAGGTGACCGTGGAACCAGATCAGATGAAAATTCACTAGCAATGTTATTTGACTTCTTTTGAGATGACAATGTACTGAGAAGTTCTCAACAGACATTGAGTGGGCTGAGTAGGCTCGACTCAGCAGGTGCTGTGGTGGCGAGTATCGGACATACATAGGCTCTGTGTGTGGGACTGTGTGCAGGAGGACAGACAGTGTCAGTCTGTAGTCTCAATAATAACAGACAGACTGTATAAAAATACACACAGCAGAAGTTGATTTGAGAGCCCAGTACTCCTATATATTCAAAGCCAAGTCTCTATGAGCTTCAACTCTTTATCTTCAAGTGCTCAGCCTATTTGGTGCTTGGATCAATTCACTGGTGACTCAAGGCTGAGTTCTCTTATCACTAAGGGCTGGGACTGAGATAAATTCACTGGTGACTCAAGGCTGAGTTCTCTTATCACTAAGGGCTGGGACTGAGATAAATTCACTAGTGACTCAAGGCTGAGTTATCTTATCACTAAGGGCTGGGACTGAGATAAATTCACTAGTGACTCAAGGCTGAGTTCTCTTATCACTAAGGGCTGGGACTGAGATAAATTAACTAGTGACCCAAGGCTGAGTTCTCTTATCACTAAGGGCTGGGACTGAGATAAATTCACTAGTGACTCAAGGCAGAGTTCTCTTATCACTAAGGGCTGGGACTGGGTTCGATTCGCTAGTGACTCAAGGCTGAGTTCTCTTATCACTAAGGGCTAGGACTGGGATCGACTCACTAGTGACTCAAGGCAGAGTTCTCTTATCACTAAGGACTGGGACTGGGATTGACTCCTGCGCTCTTTGTGGCCTTGAGGTCTATTCCATTCTCAAAGGGAAGAGGCTTTGACTGGCCCTATCAGGGCTTAGGCTAGGACTGGGTCTAGTCCTCATAGTGCCTTGGTCAAGTTTGGGCTGACAGTTAACAGTTTATAGCTCAACTAATGAAACTTCCGTTGGTTCCATTTAATCTCCATGTAAAACAAGCAGTAGGAAATGAACCCGCAGGCCATTTCCAGCACCACCAAGGAATAGCCAGTGCAGAGCCACCATTTTTATCTAACAGTAAACTTAGCAGTGCCAATTCAACATGAATTAGTCCCATCCAGAGATTGAAAACCATGGGTTGTGTCCAAAATGTCATCCTGTTCCCTATATAGTGCACTACTTTTGTCCAGAGCCCCCGGTCAACAATAGTGCACTATATAGGGAATAGGGTACCATTTCCCCTGTGATGGAATGAGTACAAGGCAGAAGGGACGCTGTGTCACTGTGTAATCTCCGGTTGATTAAATGGACTGCCACAGGTTTTGTTTTTCCCACAGCCCTGTATCCCTGGCCCTGTGACCTAGTTAAAGACCTAGTGCTATTGTGCCTTTGCCGAATTTCAGTCTCCCTATACGCACAGTACCAGTCAAAAGTTTGGACACCTACTCATTCAAGGGTTTTTCTTTATTTTCACTATTTTCTACATTGTACAATAATAGTGAAGACGTCAACATGATGAAATAACACATTATGGAATCATGTAGTAACCAAAAAAGTGTTAAACATTTGAGATTCTTCAAAGTAGCCACCATTTTAGCCAATCAATTGTACTGTGACAAGGTAGGGTTGGTATACAGAAGATAGCCTTATTTGGTAAAAGACCAAGTCCAAATTATGGCAATAACAGCTCAAATAAGCAAAGATACATGACAGTCCATCATTACTTTTAGACATGAAGGTCAGTCAATTCTGAAAATTTCAAGAACTTTGAAAGTTTCTTCAAGTGCAGTCACAAAAACCATCAAGCGCTATGATGAAACTGGCTCTCATGAGGACCGCCACAGGAAAGGAAGACCCAGAGTTGCCTCTGCTGCAGAGGATACGTTCCTTAGAGTTACCAGCCTTGAATGAGTAGGTGTCTCCAAACTTTTGACTGATACTGTACTTATACATGGTGAGGAAGGTAGACATACTGTACATACAGTAGACATACATTGACCAACCTACTGTATGCATACACACAGGGTGGAAACGTGGAAAGATAGAGAGGTAGAGTGGAAGCTAGAGAGAGCAAGAGAGGGCAACAGACAGTGAGAGAGAGAGAGTGAGCGTTAGAGGGAGGTGGAAAGATAGAGAGAGGTAGAGGAACAGGGAAGGTCTGAGAAAGGTTGGGCCTGCGCATGTGTGCTGTCTGTGTGTGTGTGCTCTTGTGTGTGTGTGCTCTGTGTTCAGACAGCGTAGAGGTCTGGGGCCTCTGCAGACTGAATGGAATTTATACCATATGTACTAGGCATCCCAGGAATGCACCCCAGGCCCAAAGAGCTGACCAATGGAAAGAGAGGAGAGGGAGAGAGATTGG